>NW_016107412.1:5661240-5779483 GCF_001604975.1 Cebus imitator
AGGAAGGAGGGAGGGAGGGAGGAAGAGAAAGAAGAAAGAAAAGAAAGAAAGAAAGAAAGAAAGAAAGAAAGAAAGAAAGAAAGAAAGAAAGAAAGAAAGAAAGAAAGAAAGAAAGAGAGAAAAAGAAAGAAAGAAAGAAAGAAAGAAAGAAAGAAAGAAAGAAAGAAAGAAAGAAAGAAAGAAAGAAAGAAAGAAAGAGAGAAAGGGAAAGAAAGATTGATTGTATTAGAAAACTGGGGTATTACTATAAAGATATCAAAAAAAAAAAAATGTGGAAGCAACCTTGAAACTAGGTAACAGGCAGAGGTTAAAACAGGTTGGAGGGCTCACAAGAAGACAGGAAGATGGGGGAAAGTTTGGAATTTCCCAGAGAACTGTTAGAATGGTTTTGACGAAAACACTGACAGAAATGGACAATGAAATCCAGACTGAGGTGGAGATCTCAGATGGAGATAAGGAATTTATTGGGAACTGGAGTTAAGGTCACTCTTGCTATGCTTTAAGCAAAGAGACTGGCAGCATTGTGCCCCTGTTCTAGGTATCTATGAAACTTTGAACTTAAGAGAGATGATTTAGGGTATCTGGCAGAAGAAATGTCTAGGCAGCAAAGCATTCAATATGTAGCCTTGTTGCTTCTAACAGTGTACACTCATACTCATGTGCAAAGATAGTCTCCAAAACTAGAACTTACATTTTAAAGAGAAGCAGAGCATAAAAGTCTGAAAATCTTGCAGCCTGACCACATGGTAGAAAAAAAAAAATCCATTTTCTGGGTAGAAATTCAAGCTGACTGCGGAAATTTGTATAAGTAAAGAAGAGCTGGACATTAATAGCCAACATAACAGGGAAAATGCCTCCAACTCACTTCACAGACCTTTGTGGCAGCCCCTCCCATCACAGGCCTGGAGGCCTAGGAGGAAAAAATAGTTTTGTGGGCCAGGCCTAGGACACCATTGCTCTGTGCAGCCTCAGGTCATTGCTCCTTGCATCCCAGCCACTACAGCTCTACCCATGACTAAAAAGATTCCAGGTAAGTCTCAGGCTACTACTCTAGAAGGTGCAGGCCAGAAGCCATCAAGACTTCCATGTGGTATTAAGCTTGCAGGTTCACAAGGGTCAAAAGTTGAGGCTTGAGAGCCTCCACCTAGATTTCAGAAGTTGTATGGAATCATCTGGATGCCCACACAGAAGTCTGCTGCATGGGGAGAGCCCTCATCAAGAACGTCTACTAAGGTAGTACAGAGGGAAAATGTACGGTTGGATGCCCCACAGAGTTCCCACTGGGGTACTGCCTAGTGGAGCTGTGAGAGGATGACTGCCTTCCTCCAAACCCCAGAATGATAGATCCACCAACAGCTTGCACCATGCATTCGGAAAAGCCAGAGGCACTCAATGCTATTGTATGAAAGCAGCCACAAGGGCTGAGCCCTACAGAGCCACAGGAGTGAGCTGCTCAAAGCTTGGAAGACCATGCCATGCATCAATGTGCCCTGAATGTGAGCTACAGAGGCAAAGGAGATTATTTTGGAGCTTTTTAATGACTGCTCTACTGGGTTTCAGACTTGCATGGGGCCTATAGGCCCTTTGTTTTGGCCAATCTCTTCCTTTTGGAATGTGAGCAAAGAAGTAACTAACTTGTTTTTATTTTACAGGCTGATAGGTGGAAGGGACTTGCCTTGTCTCAGATGAAATTTTGGACCTGGACTTTTGAGTTAATGCTGGCATGAGTTAGGACTTTGGGGGACTGTTGGGAAGGCATGATCGTGTTTTGAAATATGAGAAGTACATGAGATTTGAGAGGAGCCAGGGGCAGAATGACATGCTTTGGCTATGTGTAACCACTCAATCTCATGCTGAATTTTAATTCCCAATGTTGGAGGTGGGCCTGGTGGGAAGTGGATGGATCATGGGTGTGGCTTTTAATGGTTTAGCACCATCTCCCTAGTGCTGTCTCATGATAGAGTTGTCACGAGACCTGCTTGCTAAAGCATGTGTATCACTCTCCTCCCTCTCTCTCTCTTGCCAGCCATGTGAAAATATGCCTGGTGTCCCCTCACTTTCTGCCATGATTATAAGTTTTCTGGGGTCTCCCAAGAAGCAGAAGCCTGTACAGCTCACAGAACTGTGAGGTGATTAAACCTCTTTTCTTTATAAATTTCCTAGTCTCCAGGAGTTCTTTACAGCATTGTGAGAGTAGACTAATACACAGATCATGCAGTTCAGACAGAGTGATACAGATGGTAATAAACAAATGGCAATGACATGGACATAACAACAATTTCATTTGTAAAGCAAGTTACGTTCCCAGTCTGTTATGTACATCAGTGGGTAACAACTGATGGACAACCTTGAATTCCAACTGCATAAATGTATGTCATGAATCTGCTTCTTAACAGATATAATGTAAATAAAATCCAAGTAAATGCATGTAGAAGATAGTACATATGTGTAAAAACATAGCTAAAAACACAGTCAGATCCATGCAACAAAGACAGCTGGAACACACAACCAAGAAAGTAAAGGGATCTTGTTTATTAATAAATAAAATACTTTTGTCCCTAATATAATGACCTTATACTTAGTTTTCTGAACTAAATAGCTATACCTCTAAATTAGAAAAGTAATGCATGTATTTATAAGCAAAAATTTCTAAATCCTTGGAAACTTTCAACTCCCCAAAATAGGGCTTACTATTCTTTACCCATCCCTTGATAAGACTTCTTTAAATGAAATATTGTAGACATTAAGAAGAAAATAGAGCCAAATGATTCCCCTTCACAGAATCAGTGAGTAGGAGGTTAATTGTATCATTTATTTTTCTAAATATTATAAGAAAACCTATCAACTGAAAATCAACAGACGAATTTTTATATAAGTAACCTGATGCATAAAAATACATTTAAACAAAGGAGTTACACAGCAGAAATCATAAAGATTCTTGCAATTAAAGTCTCCTACTGAGATCTGAAATAGGAACTTATTTTTGTATTTTACAAAAAAATGTTATTTAAACACAATTTTTCAAAGCTACAATAATCTATTCAATTAGGAGACCATTTCAAGCTTTTCACATATGTAAAATTGCCCCTGTTATAACCACATAGTGTACTTAGATTTGAGGAATTAAAGATTTCATGTTATTCCCATACCTGTACAGGAACCACCTTGATCAGTAAGATCAGTCTCCTCTTTCTCCCATTCAATGTCCAACCTTTCTGTTCAGGGATCATCCACCCCCACAGTCAGCTCCTAGATGCCAGTCGCATCCCATTAAAAATCCTTCTTTGGTTGCAATTACCTTTGTTTCTTTGCTCCAGAATTTCTCCAACCTTAAATACGTTAATGAGTATCGTAAATCTCCAGTAATGCACCACCTTTTGCTCTTCAGAACTCCAAGAACTACACCTTAGAAATTAATGTTCTAGTGAAACTGATTCACTTAGCTTGGCTCTTGGGTTCTCTCCATTGAGTGTATTCGTCAGCCAAAAAGTTAAGTGTCCATCCAGGCCAACCATATGTATGGACAAAGAGGACCTCACTAGCAAGTATAATTTAAGGTGCCCAAGAATCATTCGTGTACTCACTCACTGCCCTCATGTTAAAGTAGTAGCAACTATGGGCTACCACACATTGTGTCCCTTAGGAGCCCCATATCAAAACGGAAATCTAGCAAAACTCTTGGATATTGAACAACATATTGGAGACTTAATTGTTCAGTTAACAGAAAAGTAACTTTCTGAGCTAAATGTTTATTTTCTCCTTTAGTAAGTGAAAATCTTTCTGAACTGTATTAAACTTTTTTTCCTTACTTTTCCCATGTTTGCAAAAGTAATTGATGTCACTGAGAAACATTTAGAAAATAAAGATATACAAGCAATAAAAATTACAAATAATTTGTAATTTGTCCTTGGTCAGAAGCAGTTACATTTGAAACATTTCTTACTGGTCTTTTTTAGTGCACCACCAAGGGAAAATCTTTGATTCACTGATGTATATCTTTTTTTATATACATCATTATATACTTTAATGTATATCTTTTTTATATACATCATTATATACTTTAATGGATGCATAGATATTCCTCATAGATAAAAGAGGAACATCACAAGTATTTCTTGATTTCTACAACTGAAGTACATCTTAGAAAGAATCTATTTCTTTTGTAAAATCATATAATAATTTACTGGCTCATGGGAAGCATCCCATTTAAAGGACTCTAATTAGAAATATTTTTGTAGGCCGGGCGCGGTGGCTCAAGCCTGTAATCCCAGCACTTTGGGAGGCCGAGGCAGGTGGATCACGAGGTCAAGAGATCGAGACCATCCTGGTCAACATGGTGAAACTACAAAAAATTAGCTGGGCATGGTGGCGCGTGCCTATAATCCCAGCTACTCAGGAGGCTGAGGCAGGAGAATTGCCTGAACCCAGGAGGCGGAGGTTGCAGTGAGCCGAGATCGCGCCATTGCACTCCAGCCTGGGTAACAAGAGTGAAACTCCGTCCCAAAAAAAAAAAAAAAAAGAAATATTTTTGTAAGACTCATTTCATTAATTATCTTTCTTTTATATCCCTTTAGCCTTTTACATTCTATTAGTTCTTCTTTCTCATCAAGCAGACTTATTTATGACATTATTTTCAACCTAAAACAAAGAAAAAAGATCAATGCTTATAGTATACAGGAACATGACTCATGTAGTACTACATGAGAGGATACTTCACAGGAGAGTACCTCACCCACATTGGTGGTTCAGCAAAAGCTTTCTGGTCCACATGACATTGAGGTAGGTCTTAAAGAAAACAAGAGTATTAGCAGTCGATTCACTGACGTATATCTTAAGCACCAAGAATAGTGCCTGGCATCTAGTGCTACATAAACCTTAGTTGGTCACTTAGAAGCAGCTGCGGTCAGCAGTTCCCACTAAGCAGAATGAAAATGGCAAATGAATCTTGCACCTTCAATTGAAGTAACCAGATTCTCTCATTGGGACTGACTAGGTAGCTGGCGTGATCCATGGAAAGTGATAAAAAGCAGGGTGGAGCCACAGCCCACCCAGGAGCTGCACAGGGCAAGGGGAGCTCCCAAGGCCAGCCAGAGGAGACAGTGAGTGATTATGCTACTCTGCCCAGGAACCCATGCTTTTTCCACAGATCTGTGCAACCATGGATCAGGAGATCCCACATGAGTCCACATCACCAAGGCCTTGGGTCTCAAACACAGAGCTGTGCAGACTCTCAGTGGCCTCTTGGGTTGTGGCTAGTGGCAGCAGGCTGGAGACTATCTAAGATGACCAAGTTCCCATAGGGAGAGCCAGCCACCTTCACTGAGGCCCTAGTCAGCTGTTTTCCCCTGCCAGTGCTAGAGAGACTGGATAGTTTAGACCAGAAGGAATTCCCCACAGCACAGCACAGCGGCTGTGGCAAATCATGGCCAGACTGCTTCTTTAGTCTGGCCCAGAGCCATCCCACTTCACTGGGCAGGGCCTTCCTGCAGGAATTTCAGCAACACCAGCCAGGGGTTTATGAACAAAACTCTGATATCCCTGAGATGGAGCCCCTGTGGGGAGAGCCAGCCACGGCCTCTGCCATTCAGCAGACTTGGTTTTTCCTTTCTGCTGGCTCTGAATATTCTGGGCAGTCTGGATGGAGTCTGGGTAGTCTGGACCAAGGGGATTCCTCCCAGTACAGCACACCCACTTCGCCAAGAGGCAGCCAGATTGCTTTATTAAGAGGCTCCCTTGTCTTCTGACTCATGACTGGGTGAGATGGCCCAAAAGGGGTTGACACACATCTTATACAAGAGTGTTCCAGCCAGCATCAGGTCAGTGCCCTTCTGGGACAGAACTCCCAGAGGAAAAAGCAGGCAGCTATCTTTGCTGTTCTGCAGCCTCCACTGGTAACACCTCCGGGTAGGAAAGGGACTGAGGCAAATAGGGTCTGGAGTGGACCCCCTAGCAAACCACAGCAGGCCTACAGAAGAAGGGCCTGACTATTAAAAAAAAGCAACAACAACATCAACAAAAAGGGCCCCACAAAACCCCATCCAAAGGTCAGCAGCCTCAAAGATTGAAGGTAGATAAGTTCACAAAGATGAGAAACAATGAACACAAAAACTCTGAAAACTCAAAAAGTCAGAATGCCTCTTTTCCAAATGATTGAAATGACTTCTCCAGCAAGGTAACAGAACTGGGCTGAGGCTGAGAGGGATGAACTGACAGAAGTAGGCCTCAGAAGGGGAGTAATAACAAAGTTCACTGAGCTAAAGGAGAATGTTCTAACACAATGCAAAGAAGCTAGGAACCATGATAAAACATTAAAGAAGCTGTTAACCAGAATAATCAGTTTAGAGAGGAACATACATGATCTGATGGAGCTGAGAAACACAACATGAGAACTTCACAATGCAACCACAAGTATCAATAGCCAAATAGACCAAGCAGAGGAAAGAATGACAGAGCTTGAAGACTATCTTGCTGAAATAAGACATGTAGAAAAGACTAAAGAAAAAAGAATAAAAAGGAATGAACAAAATCTTTGGGAACTATTGGATTATGTAAAAAGATCAAACCTACAACTGATTGGGGTACCTGAAAGAGACAGAAAGAATGGAACCAAGTTGGAAGCATACTTCAAGATGTCATTCAGGAGAACCAACCTACCAAGACAGGCCAACATTCAAATTCAGGAAATACAGAGAACACCACTAAAATGCTCCAGGAAAAGATCAAACCCAACACACATAATCATCAGATTCTCCAAGGTCAAAGTGAAGGAAAAAAATGTTAAGAGCAGCTAGAGAGAAAGGCCAGGCAATCTACAAAGGGAAGCCAATCAGACTAATAGCAGAACTCTACGTGGAAACCCTACAAGGCAGAAGAGAGTGGGGGCTGAACATTCTTAAAGAAAAGAACTTCCAACCCAGAATTTCACATATGACCAAACTAAGCTTCATAAGCAAAGAATAAAATCATTTTCAGAGAAGCAAACACAGAGAATTCATAATTACCAGGCCTGCCTTTCAAGAGTTCCTGAAGGAAGCATGAAATATGGAAGAGAAAAAGTGGAACCAGTCAGTACAAAATCACACTAAAGTACACAGACCAATGACATTATGAAGCAACTACATTAACAAGTCAGCAAAATAACCAGCTAGCATCATGATGACAGGATCAAATCCACATATAACAAATTATCCTTAAATGTAAATGGACTAAATGCCCAATAAAAGACACATAATGGCAAGCTGGATAAATAGTTGTGACCCATCTGCATGCTGTATTCAAGAGACACATCTCAAGTGCAAAGACACACATAGGCTCAAAATAAAGGGATGAAGGAAAATTTACCAATCAAATGGAAGGCAGAAAAAGGCAGGGGTTGCAATCCTAGTTTCTGACAAAACAGGCTTTAAACCAACAAAGATCAAAAAAGACAAAGAAGGGCATTACATAATAGTAAAGGATTCAATTAAACAAGAAAAGCTAACTATCCTAAATATATATATGCACCCAATACAGGTGCACCCAGACTCATGAAACAAGTTTGGGGTTTTTTGTTTTTTGTTCTTTGTTTTTCTGAAACAGAGTCTCACTCTAGCACCCAGGTTGGAGTGCAGTGGCATGATCTCAGCTCATTACAACCCTGCCTCTGGGGTTCGAGAGATTCTCCTGCCTCAGTCTCCTGAGTAGCTGTGATTACAGGTATGTACCACCATGCTTGGCTAATTTTTAGTAGAGGCGGGGTTTCACCATGTTGTCCACACTGGTCTCGAACTCCTGACCTCAAGTGATCCATCCATCTCAGCCCCCCAAGTTGTTGGGATTACAAGCATGAACCAGCACACCTGGCCAGATTCACAAAACAAGTTCTTAAAGACCTACAAAGAGACTTAGACTCCCCCAAGATAACAAGGGGTGACTCTTAACACCCCATTGTCAATATTAGACAGTTCATTGAGAGAGAAAATTAACAAAGATATCCAGGACTTGAACTTAGCTCTCAATCAAGTGGACCTGATAGACATCTACAGAACTCTCCTCCCTAAAACAACAGAATATACATTCTTCTCAATGCCACATGGCAACTTACTCTAAAATTGATAACATAATTGGAAGTAAAATACTCCTCAACAAATGAAAAAGAACTGAAATCATAACAGCCTCTCAAATCACAGCAAAATCAAATTAGAACTCAAGATTAAGAAACTCACTCAAAACCACACAACTACATGGAAATGGATCAGCCTGCTCCTGGATGACTCCTGAGTAAATAATGAAATCAAGGCATAAACCAAGAAGTTCTTTGAAACTAATGAGAACAAACAGACAATGTACCAGAATCTCTAGGATACAGCTAAAGCAGTGTTAAGAGGAAAATTTGTAGCATTAAATGATCATATCAAAAAGCTTGGAAGTTCTCAAATAGATATGCTAACATCACAACAAAAAGAACTAGAGAAGCAAGAGCAAACAAACCCCAAAGCTAGCAGAAGACAAAAAATAACCAAGATCAGAGCAGAACTGAAGGAGACAGAGACACAAAAAAAACCTTTGAAAAAATCAACAAATACAGGAGCTAGGTTTTTTTAAAAAAATTAATGAAATAGATAGACCACTAGCTAGAATAATAAAGAAGAAAAGAGACAAGAATCAACCAGACACAACAAAAGTAATAAAGGGGATATCACTACTGACCCTAAAGAAATACTAACAACCATCAGAGAATACCATAAACACCTCTATGCAAAAAAATTTAGAAAAATCTAGAAGAAATGGATAAATTCCTGGACACATACACCCTCTCAAAACTAAACCAGAAGGAAATTGACTCTCTGAATAGACAAACAATGAGTTCAGAAATTGAGGCAGTAATAAAGAGCTTAGCAACCAAACAAACCCAGGACCAGACAGATTAACAGCTGAATCTTACCAGAGGTACAAAGAGGAGCTGGTAGTATTTCTTCTGAAACTATTACAAACAGTCGAAGAGAAGGAACTCCTCCCTAACTCATTTTATGAGGCCAGCAACATTTTGATACCAAATCTGGTAGAGATAATACAAAAAAAGAAACCTTCAAGCCAACATCCTTGAGGAACATTTATACAAAAATCCCCAACAAAATACTGGCGAACTGTTTTTTTTGTTGTTGTTGTTGTTGTTGTTTTTGTTTGTTTGTTTGTTTGTTTTTGAGACAGAGTTTCACCCTTGTTACCCAGGCTGGAGCGCAATGGCAGGATCTCGGCTCACCGCAACCTCCGCCTCCCGGGTTCAGGCAATTCTCCTGCCTCAACCTCCTGAGTAGCTGGGATTACAGGCACGCGCCACCATGCCAGCTAATGTTTTGTATTTTTAGTAGAGACAGAGTTTCACCATGTTGACCAGGACGGTCTCGATCTCTTGACCTCGTGATCCACCCGCCTTGGCCTCCCAAAGTGCTGGGATTACAGGTTTGAGCCACCGCGCCCGGCTAATACTGGCAAACTGAATCCAGAAGCACATCAAAAAGCTTACCCACCATGATCAAGTTGGCTTCACCCCTGTGACACAAGGCTGGTTCAACATACGCAAATCAATAACCATAATTCATCACAGAAAAAAAACTAAAGACAAAAACCACATGATAATCTCAATAGACACAGAACACGCCTTCAGTAAGATTCAACATCCCTCCACATTAAAAACTCTTAATAAACTAGGTATTAAAGGAACATGCCTCAAAATAATAAGAGCCATTTATGACAAATCCACAGCCAACTTTATACTGAATGAGCAAAAACTGGAAGCATTCTCCTTGAAAACCAGCACAAGACATGGGTGCCCTCTCTCACCACTCCTGTTCAACATAAGATTGGAAGTTCTGGCAGGGCAATCCACCAAGAGAAAGAAATAAAGGGTATTCAAACAAAAAAGAGGAATTCAAATTGTCTTTTTTTGCAGATGACATGATCCTATATCAAGAAAACCCCATCGTCTCAGCCCAAAAGCTTCTTAAGCTAATAAGCAACTTTAGCAAAATCTCAGGATACAAAATCAATGTGCACAAATTGCTAGCATTCCTGTACATCAACAACAGGCAAGGAAAGAGACAAATCATGAATGAACTCCTACTCACAGCTGCTACAAAGAGAATAAAATACCCAGGAATACAGCTAACAAGGGAAGTGAAGGACCTCTTCAAGGAGAACTATAAACCACTGTTCATGGAAATCAGAAAGGACAGAAACAAATGGAAAAACATTCCATGCTCATGGGTAGGAAGAACCAATATCATTAAAATGGCCATACTGCCCAAAGTAATTTACAGATTCAGTGCTATTCGTATTAAACTACCATTGACATACTTCACAGAATTAGAAGAAAAGAAACTATTTTAAACTTCATATGGAACCAAAAAGAGCCCATATAGTCAAGACAACCCTAAGCAAAAAGATCAAAGCATGACTGGGTGCAGTGCCTCACACCTGTAATCCCAACACTTCGAGAGGCCAAGGCAGGTGGACCACATGAGGCCAGGAGTTCAAGAGCAACCTAGCCAACAGGGAGAAACCCCATCTCTTTTAAAAAATACAGAAATTAGCCAGGTGGGGTGGTGCACGCCTATAGTCTGAGCTATTTGGGAGGCTGAGGCATGTGAGGCACTTCATCCAAGGAGGCGAAGATTGCAATGAGCCAAGATCCCACCACTGCATTCCAGCCTGGGCAACAGAGCAGGACTCTGTCTCAAAAACAAAAATCAACAAAAACAGCAACAACAACAACAACAAAAAGCAAAAAGAACAAAGCTAGAGGCATCATGTTGCCCGACTTCAAACTCAAAACAGACACATAGACCAATGGAACAGGATAGAGAACTCAGAAATAAGAGCCCACTTCTACATCCATCTCATTTTTGAAAAACTTGACAAAAACAAGCAATGGGGAAAGGATTTTCTATTTAATAAATGACACTGGGATAACTGAGCTGGCCATATATAGATAATTGTAACTAGATCCCTTCCCTTACACTTAATACAGAAATTAACTCAAGATGGATTAAAGACTTAAATGTAAAACCCAAAACTATAAAAACCCTAGAAGAAGGAAATATCATTCAAGACATAAGTTCGGGCAAAAATTTCATAATGAAAACATCAAAACTAATTGCAACAAAAGCAAAAATTGACAAATGGAATCTAATTAACTAAAGAGCTCCTACACAGCAAAAGAAACTATCATTAGAGCAAATAGACAACCTACAGAATGGAAGAAAAATTGTGCAATCTATCCATCTAACAAAGGTCTAATATCCCCCTTAAAAAGTAGGCAAAGGACATGAATAGACAGTTCTCAAAAGATGACATTTATGCAGCCAACAAACATATGAAAAAAAGCTAAACATCACTGAAAATTAGAGAGATTAAAGTCAAAACCACAACAAGATCCCATCTCATGCCAGTCAGAATGGTGATTATTAAAAAGTCAAGAAACAACAGATGCTGGTGAGGCTGCAGAGAGATAGAAATGCGTTTACACTGTTGGTGGGAATGTAAATTCATTCAACCATTGTGGAAGACAATGTGTGACTCCTCAAAGATCTAGAACCAGAAATACCATTTGACCCAGCAATCCCATTACTGGGTATATCCCCAAAGGAATATAAATCATTCTATTATAAAGATACATGCACAAATATGTTCACTGCATCACTATTCACAATAGTAAAGACATGGAATCAACCTAAATGTCCATCAAAACATGACTGGATAAAGAAAATGTGGTATACATACACTATGGAATACAATGTAGCCATAAAAAGGAATGAGATCATGTCCTTTGCAGGGACATGGTTGGAGTTGGAGGCCATTATCCTTAGCCAACTAATGAAGAAACAGAAACCCAAATACCACATGTTCTCACTTGTAAGTGGGAACTAAATGATAAGAACATATGGATGCATAGTGGGGAACAACAGACACCTGGGCATATCAAAGGGTGGGGGGGGGAGGGACATGGATGGAGCTGGAAGCCATTATCCTCAGCAAACTAATACAAGAGCAGAAAACCAAACACGGCATGCTCTCATTCATAAGTAGGAGCTGAGCAATGAGAACACATGGATGGACACAGGGAGGATAACAGCACACATAGGGTCTGTCAGGGGAAAGAGGTGGTGGGAGGGACAACATATGGAAAAACAGCTAATACATGCTGGGCTTAATATCTAGGTGATGGATTGCAGCAAATCCCATATCACACGCTTACCTATGTAACAAATATGCACATCCTGCACATATACCATGGAACTTAAAATAAAAAAGCTTACTTTCTGTATAATTTTTATATATTCTTTTAAATACTTTTGCATATTTTGTACACCTTTTTTTCATGCCTTATACTTTTGTATGTTTCTTACCTTATAAATTCATTCATTTTATAAATTTATGACTATATATACTACCTCATAATCTTTTTCATTTCAGAACACATGAATGTACTTCTAGGTCATTAAGCTATTAAATATTCTTCCACATTGATGTTCCTGTCTCCTTCTCCCCACAATCATAAGAACACTGATTATAGTAATACACCATAGCTATGGGTACAGATGATATACACATAAATCAGAATAAACAATAGCAGGATATACCTTAAATCAGTTTTATTCTTTTGAAGAAATTCTCTAATATCAAGCTTCTTAATTAGTGGTCCCTCTTTCATAAAAGTAAAATAAATGTAACATAGGTGTCTGCAAAATGAGTTAATAATCCAAACAGACTTTTCCCAAGTAACCTTTTCATTCTCCATATAAGAATAAAGAATAAAAAGAAAGAAAAAATTATTTTCCCATTACTATGCTTGGGTAATTTCAAAACAACCTGTATGATTTATTGATCCCCAATGGAAAGCCTTTGTCAACAGCTTCAATTAATTTCTTTTTCCCAGAGTCAGTAAGAAATGCAAATCCTTCAACACTTCTCAATTTGTATCAGGATAATTGAGTTTTCTCCAACACCAGCCAGTGCTCTCCCATGATTCACCAGGAGACCTTTCTGCGTTGGTCATAGTTTCCTCAAGCTCTGTGGTTCACTGATTATGATCTAAATTTCAGACCCAAGCAACTCCATGTGATTAAAGATTTTTTTTTTAAAGCTTCAATCATTTGGTGATATTCCCTGAATAATGAATAAACTTCTTCATTAAATATTTTCCAAAAAATTTCATATTCTACAGGCATACTGTTAAACAAATGAGACTGGGAGTGTCAGAAAAAGAGAAGATGTATTTGCCAAAACTAACCTCTAACCCTGATTCTACAGAGTGAACACTACAATCATCTAATTATCGAAGTGGGCATAAGGAGTAATCTTTTAAGTTATCTTTCATAGGAAATACATAAAGGGTTTGGAGACCATCAGCACCATAAGCAATAGGCAAAATGTATACCCAATTCACCCAAAGAACTTACAACTAACTGCATCTTCCACACGACAGAGACACTCAACAAATTCTCTGAAATATGTGGATGTTCTCAAACAATAACATTTTTCATTCACCATAAATTCTTTCCTTCCATGGGAACCTTCAGGATTAATATATGTGAGATTACTCAACCTGCTTTGGGGGAAGCCTGATTCACAAACACCTGCTAGGGTGAAAGTGACAAGTCTTATATAAGCATCCAGTTCTGTCAGCATTATAAAACTGCTGAAGGGAAAGACCATGTTTGAAATAGCTTTTCCAAAACAGCCACGAACTTGTTCTGCAGTTCCATGGTGTGCTGTTTCAACTCAGTTACATCAACCCTCCAAACGTTCCCCTTTGAAAGATCAAAATCACTCATTTAAAAATAAACATGGCTCAGTCAAATACATTTGCCTGAAGCAAACTGGTAATGTGAAGTAATGGCCATAGCCTCAAGTTCAGAGATATGGGTTAAGTCCAGTCAGCTATCAATTTTCTTTTTGACTTTAAGAAGGTCTTTGTCATCTCTGGGTCTTAGAGACAACGAGTTTTAATCTATGAAACAGAGTTGAATGAGATGCTACTCTTATGTGTGATTCTGTATTAAGATGATTTGCATTGATAATTATTCCTAATATTCTAAATTATGAGCTACAGTCAAGTTTGATTACCGTTGATTAAAAAATTGCCATGAGAGGTGATATAGTATAAGTGTAAAAGACAAGCTTTGAATTTAAGAATGTAAATATGACACCTAGGAGAAGGCATTAGGACTATGTGGGGGTATTTTCAGATGGCCCAGTCATCAAAATCCCTACTGGCATATTTAGTGGGTGGGTCCAGGGTAGCTAAATGTCCTGAAATATGTGGGACAAGCCCACACATGAGTGACATTGAAGAATCTGGATTTCAGATCATACGGTTTCTCATTAGCTCTGTGACCTTTAAAGATCTAAGTTGAAGTCATTTAATTCTAATTCTCAAGTTCCTCAAAGGTAAAATGGAAATAGTATTACTAATCTCAAAGAATTCTTGTGGACACCAATGTGTAACTTTACGGTGTGGATTTGAAGCAAATCCTTACTCTACCACTTACTATCTGTGGGCTCAACTTCTCAAATTTCCTCATCCATAAAACAGGCAAAAACATTGCAGGGATTTGATAAGTAGTGACTGAATACATGTTAGCTCTTATTAATATTGGTGTAGGCCTACTTATTGATAAGTGCTCAGTGGGTACTCCTACTCCATGGCCTCTCAAGACCATGTTACGGAACACAGATACACATGTTCCAAAGCTCAATAACTACACCCAGCTCAGACCACCCTTGACAAGAACAATTAGTAAAAAGGAGTAATGCTTATTCATTAGTGATATTAGTTGACATTTCAGCAAACTGNAAAAAAAAAAAAAAAAAAAGGAGCAGCAGCAGCCAGGCACAGTGGCTCACACCTGTAATTCCAGCACTTTGGGAGGCTGAGGCAAAAGAATCAACTGAGCCCAGGAGTTCAAGAGCAGCTGGACAACACAGGGAGGCCCCATCTCTAAAAAAAGTAAATTTAAAAAAGAATACAGCTGGGCATGCCAGTACAGGTCTATACTCCTAGGTATTTGGGAGGCTGTGGAAGGAGGATCATTGAGCCCCACAGATCTAGGCTATAGTGAGCTATGACAGTATCACTACATTTTAGCCTGTGTGACAGAGCAAAACCTTTTCTCTTAAAAATAAATAAATAAGAATAAACAAATAAAAATAAGCCTTTGCACTAATAGATACTCAGCACATTCCTCATATTTAAGTACCAGAAAGTTCCTCATCCTGCAAAGTGAATGCTCCCATGCTCATTATGGTTGCCTACAGTTCCTGAATTTTAACAGTGCACTGATGGATCAGAATTAAGATTGTACTGTCATAAACTAGAAAATCTAGAAGAAATGGTTAAATTCCTGGACACATACACCTCCCAAGATTGAATCAGGAGGAAACTGAATCCCTGAACAAACCAATAATGAACTCTGAGATAGATTCACAGCTGAATTCTACCAGAGATACAAAGGAAGGCTGATATCATTCCTAATTAAACTATTCCCAAAAACTGAAGAGGAAGGACTCCTCCCAAACTCATCCTATGAAGCCATCATCATCCTGATACCAAAACCTGGCAGAGATATAACAAAAAAGAAAACTTCAGGCCAATATCTTTGATCAACATTGACACAAAAATCCTCATCAAAATACTGACAAACTAAATCCAGCAGCACACCAGGAAGCTTATCCACCAGGATGAAAGGTTGGTTCAACATATGCAAATCAGTAAATGTAATTCGTCACATAAAAAGACCTAAAGACAAAAACCAACATAATTATCTCAAAAGACATAGAAAAAGCTTTTGATAAAATTCTACATCTATTCATGTTAAAACTCTCAACAGACTAGATATTGAAGGAACATACCTCAGAATAATAAGAGCTATCTACAACAAACCCACAGCCAACATCCTACTGAATGGGCAAAAGCTGGAAGCATTCTCCTTGAAAACTGCCATAAGGCAAAGATGCCCTCTCTCACCACTCCTATTCAACATAGTATTGGAAATTCTGGCCACGGCAATCAGCCAAGAGAAAGAAATAAAGGACACCCAAATAGTTAGGAAGGCAATCAAACTATCCTTGTTTTCAGATGACATGGTTCTATATCTAGAAAACCCCATCATCTCAGCCCAAAAGCTTAAGCTATTAAACAACTTCAGCAAAGTCTCAAAATACAAAATCAATGCGCAAAATTCACTAGTATCCATACATACCAACAGTGAAACCAGGAGCCAAATCAGGAACAAACTCTCATTCAAAATGGCCACAAAAAGAATAAAATACCTAGGAATACACAGCTAACCAAGGAGGTAAAAGATCTCTACAAAGAGAACTACAAATCACTGCTCAAAGAAAGTCAGAGATGACACAAACAAATGGAAAAACCTTCTGTACTCATGGATAGGAAGAATCAATATTGTTGTAAAGGCCATACTTTCCAAAGCAATCTGGATTCAATGCTATTCCTATTAAACTACCATTTACATTCTTCACAGAACTAGAGAAAACTATTTTAAAATTTATATGAAACCAAAAAAGGGCCCCAACAGCGAAGGCAATCCTAACCAAAAAGAACAAGAACTCTGCCACAGGCCGGAAAATCCACTCAAGCACCCATCTCTCTCTCTCTGCAGGAAAGATAACTATTATCTTCTCTTTCTTTCACCTTTTAAACCTCCTCTCTTAACCTCACTCCACGTGTGTCTGTGTCCTTGATTTCCTTGGCATGAGGCAATGAACCTCAGGTATTACCCTAGATAACCACGCTGCTTCAAAACTATACTACAGGGCTACAGTAACCCAAACAGCATGGTACTGGTACAAAAACAGACAAACAAACAAATAAAACAGAATAGAGAACCCAGAAATAAGAATGCATATCTATATCTGACCTTCAACAAATCTGACAAAACAAGCAATGGGGAAAGGATTCCCTATTCAATAAATGGTACTGGGAAAAGTGGCTAGCCATGTGCAGAAGACTGAACCTGGACCCCTTCCTTACACTATACACAAAAGTTAACTCAAGATGGATTAAAGACTTAAATGTAAAACCCAAAATTAGAAAAGCCCTATAAGACAACCTAGGCAATGTCCTGTGCCTTTCAGGACATAGGCACAGGCAAAAATTTCACGACAAAGATGCCAAAAGCAATTGCAACGAAAGCAAAAATTTACAAATGTGGTCTAATTAAATAAAGAGCTTCTGCACAGCAAAATAAACTATCAACAGAGTAAACAGACAACCTACAGTGTGGGAGAAAATTTTTGCAAACTATGCATCTGACAAAGGTGTAATATCCAGAGTCTACAAGGAACTTAAACAAATTTACAAAACAAAAACCATTTTAAAAAGCGGGCAAAGGACACAGACACTTTTCAAAAGAAGAGATAAATGCGGTCAACAGTCATAGGAAAAAAAATCAACATCAATGATCATTAGAGAAATGCAAATCAAAACTACAATGAGATACCAACTCACAGCAGTCAGAATGGCTATTAGTAAAAAAGTCAAAAAATAACAAATGCTGGCAAGGTTCTGGAGAAAAAAGAACATTTATAAACTGTTGGTGGGAGTGTAAATTAGTTCAACCATTGTAGAAGACAATGTGTTAATTCCTCAAAGACCAAAAGAAAGAAATACCATATGACCCAGCAATCCCAATACTGGGTATATACCCAAAGGAATATAAATCATTATATTATAAAGGTACATGCATGCGTTATGTTCATTACAGGATTACTCACAATATAAAAGACATGAATCAACCTAAATGCCCATCAATGGTAGACTGGATAAAGGAAATGTGGTACATATATACCATGGAATACTATGCAGCCATAAAAAAGAACAAGATCATGTCCTTTGAAGGAACATGGATAGAGCTGGAGGCCATTATCCTTAGCAAACGAACAGAGGTACAGCAAAACAAATACCACATGTTCTCACCTATAAGTGGAAGCTAAATGATGAGAACACATGGATACATGGAGGGAAACAACACACACTGCAGCCTTACAGAGGGTGGAGGGTGGGAGGAGGAAGAGGATCAGGAAAAATAACTAATGAATACTAGGCTTAATACCTGTGTGATGAAATAATCTGTTCAACAAACCCCCATGACACCAGTTCACCTACATAACCAACCTGCACCTGTATCTCTGAACTTAAAAGTTAAAAAAAAAAAAAAACTGTACTTCCCTGAAATAAAATTTGGCTGAAATACCTTAATTTTAGGAGAAAATGTTTAAATAGAATCTGATATATTTGTTCAGTACTTTTTCACAAATGCAATCAGGGTAGAAATTGTGTTAATCGAGTTAAATACTGTAAATTGACTGGTCATTCACACAACTGATGTTCAATATCTAGCTTTACACAGACCAACAGTAAGGCTCCCAATATTTAAATGTACATATAAACATAGAATTTTATTCTACAGATATACTGAAGTATGTATGAAATAACGAATACAAGGATTTACCTCTCAATATTATTTATAAAAGCTTTAAGGTGTAAGTAGGGGGCTGGCTAAAAACATTTTGATCCCTTCCTATACTGAAATTGTGAAGCTATTAAAATAAATGGAATAGATTTCTCTGGCTGTTATGAAATTGTCTCCAAGAATTATAAAATAAAAAGAGCAAAGTTTGCAATAGTGTGCATATTACACACAGAACATGTTTGTATGTACATATAACATATACAGAAGAATACATAAGAAAATTTGGCCTACCTCTGGGGAAAGCAAGGGAGAACTGAGATGAAAGGGAGAGTTTTCATTTTCTATATCTTTCTTTGTTTTTTACAGAGCTTTTTAAAGCCATGTGCATGTATTTCCTTTTTTAATTAAAAAAAGAACAATTTTTTAAAAATAAAAGAGCAGGCACTCCATACCTGTCGATTTTCCTTTATACTGAATCCACTGTATTACATGAGAAACATGACCAATGCAGGCAGATATTACAATTCCTTGCTTCTATGCAAAACCACAAACCACCCTTCCTAATTTTGAGTAGATGAGGCACAAGCTTTGTACTGCCGCCTGGAGGAAAAGGGCCTACAAAACAATTGAAAAGTGTTTTTTTTGTATTTTGGTATAAATAATTATTTAATGGCTCTGAATGTCCTTCTGCCTTTAGTGTCAAGCTGGTAGTAGAACCAAGCACATTGTCTTACATAAATGTCATAAAAAGCACTCTGCTGGTTGACGGCTGTTCTTTATCTTCCAGCCAAATGCCTACGGGACTGTATGAACCTATTCACAACAATAAGTATCAACGTACAGCTTACTTACTGAACAGAATCACACTGTGTACTCTGACACCACTCCACACTATGCCTATCACCAAACACTACCCAGAAAACCAACAAGGCACATAGCACTAGTAAATGCCCCCTTTGGCCCATTCCTCAACAAAACTCAAGCCAGCCCAGTTAATAATGTCCAGAAGCTGTTACATATTCCAAGTAGGAACAGACCATGGCTTCCAGATCCCAGTTTAAAGAGAACCCATAGGCCTTCCTATATCACATTCCGGGTGATCACACGGCTTTGAGAGAATAAAAACAGCTCCACCCTACCAGCACCTAGGCCTGGCTACGATCTCAAATTCATTATGAGCTGTGTGATCTTAGACAAACTGCTTAGCTTCTCTAATTCTGGATGTCCTCATCTGCAAAATGGTGCCAGTAATGCCACCCATCTATAGCTCACAGAGCTACAGTAAGGATAAAGCTTTTGGCATGTAAGTAGTGCTCCATGCGTGTCAACTAATGTCATTACCAACATCCTTAGACATGAACTCACAGCAGCCTCCTGTTTGGTTGCACTGATTCTACTCTAACTTCTAACCACTGGTAAAAGTGACCTTAAAATGGGGATACAGGCTGGACATGATGGCTCACACCTGTAATCCCAGCACTCTGGGAGGTTGAAGCTGATGAATCTCGAGGTTGGGATTCAAGACCAGCCTGGCCAATATGGTGAAATCTCATCTCTACTAAAAATACAAAAACTAGCTGGTTGTGGTGGTAAGCGTCTGTAGCCCCAGCTATTTGGGAAGTTGAGGCAGAAGAATCACTTTAACCTGGGAGGTGGAGGTTGCAGTAAGCCAAGGTTGCACCACTGCAGTCCAGCCTGTGTGACAGAGTGGACTCCATCTCAAAAAAAAGGAGTGGGGGGATATGGTAAAATCATCCTCCATCCTTCTCCCAACACTGAAAAGTAAAGACAGCTCTCTGCTGTCTTTAGAATGAAGTCCAGAAGACTCGATGCAAACCTCCCCAAGTCTCATCCATCAACTACAAGAACTCTGGCTCCATCCACAACTCTCTTCCCACAATAGGATAGCCCTGACAGAAGCTCCTAATTCTCCTTTGATGGCCTTTTCAAACTTACAGAGTTTTCTAATAAGGACCATTATGCACTTCAGTGTGAGCTCCATTCACCACTATATTGCTCATATAGCTAACAACTAACAAGAAATGTGAGGTCTCATCTTTTCAAGAATTACAATCTACACAACCCATAATAATGTTAAGGCTGGGAGATATGACAAACAAGCTTCAGTGTTCTATCATATTAAACTTGCCCATATGGAGCCGAACAGAACAAGTGAGATCATGCAAGAGAAGCCAAAAGGCAAGTGCGTATTAAATTCCAAACCCTCCAGTTGACCAGGTCAGTCTAGATGATTCACCTGCCTACCATCTAACACCATGCCTAACTGAAATGCATGACTTTCAGTTACAGGTTTCACTTGGGACATATTTATTTACCTATTTGAATGTGAGCCCCAAGTTATTTTTGTATTTTGCTTTTCCTCTCAGGCTTCTTGAGAAAGCTGCTGCTAAAAACACTCAAAGTAAATGTATGCTGATACCACTCTCCAGGGAATTCAGTTTCTAAGAAAAGCCCACTCATTTTGAAAAGGACAAGATGAAGAGAACACAGACTTCAAGAAAGTTGGGAGTTAGGAAAATATAACTCAAGGTCTCAATGACTTGCCCACCACCCCTGCTTTTTTAGTAATGCTGTTTGGGGGAGGGGATCGTGGTAACTTAACATGGGAAAGATATGATTGAATAAAATCTCTTTCATCCTTCAGAGGGAAGAGGAGTTCACAACCAATCACTTCAATCCTTATTTTCTTTTTTAAGTATTATTTTTATTGTGGTAAAACATACATAATTTATCACCTTAATAATTTTTTAGTATATAGTTTTATAACTTTAAGTACATTCACATCGCTGTGCAACCATCACCACCATCCATTTCCAGAATGTTTTCAACATCCCAGAGAGAAACTCTGTACCCATTAAACAGTAACTCCCCTCCCAGACCCTGGAAACTACCATTCTACTTTCGGTCTTTATGAATACACTAGGAATCTCATATATGTAGAAGCATATAGTATTTTTCCTTTTGTGACTAGCTTATTTCACTTAGTGTAATATCTTCAAGTTTCATCCATGTTACAGCAAGTATCAGAATTTTCTTCCTCTTTAAGGCTGAATGATATTCCATTGTATGCACACATCCTATTTTGTTTACCCATTCATCCATACACAGATATTTACATTGCTTCCTCTGCTTGGTTATTATGAATAATGCTGCTATAAACTGGGGTGTACAAACATATCTTCAAGACCCTGCTTTCAATACTTTCAGGTCTAAACCCAGAAGTGGAATTGCTGGATTATATCGTTGTTCTATTTTTAATTTTTTCCAGAACTGTCATACTGTTCTCCACAGCAGCTGCACCATTTTACATTCCCTCTAATAGTCCACAAGGTTTGCAATTTCTCCACATCCTGGCGCTATTTTCTGATTTTTGCTTTTAATAGTAGCCATCCTACAGGCAAGTCTTTAATTTTTTTTACCTGGCTAATTGAATTAAACTTTTGTCCCATCTATGCAATTGGCTAAGAACGTTAGAAAACCTGATTTTCTGTTCTTATGACATTAAAGAATTCGTTTAACAATTTAAATAAATAAATAAATAAAAGAAAAGTATTAAATTCTTAAAAAAAAAAGAAAACCTGATTTTCATGAGTACGTTATTATTCATTTTCTGAGAGGTAACTTTAATGATACCAGCTGGGATTAAATTTTTAAATATAGCTTTGGACACACAACCATCCTGTATTCAAACATGAAACAGCTACTTCTGAAGTAAAGAACTTCCCTAAGCCTCAGTTTTGTCATTTGTGAAATGTCACTATGAATATCCATTTCTTAAAGTTCTTGGGAGAATTCAATTACAAAACTCTATAAAAAAAAAAAAAAGGCATGGTGTCTGGCACCTAAGAAGCACTAAAAGAAAGACAGATGATGATAAGGAGGAGGAAAATCTCATTATTGATGGAATACCACTAAAAGTTAAGTCACAAAAAGGTCTCATTTAGCACTGAAATATACATATCGTTTCCTCAACTACTCAGATGACCCTGTTCTACAATTTATATATACACTCACCAAACTTCAAAGTTGTCACTGTAGACAAAATAGTATTTTCTTATATGCAAATTACAAACATAAATATTCTTTTGCAAAGGCAGGATATTTAGGTAGGACACTAAACAGTGGTAGCACATCACAAAATTATACTTTTCAGTTTGAAAATGTGGTAACAAGAATTTGTCACATATTTTAAATTATAATTAATCTAGTTGCAGCAAAAAGGTAGAATGCACATTGTGAGACAAGATTGGTTTTCCGCTTCTCTTGATTAGTCAACTAAAAACTTAATGCCAAATGGCTATATTTTAAACATATGACTTGGGCTACATTCACATATTGTATTTAAAAAACAAGCTTGATCAGCAGGGTGTAGTGGCTCACGCCTGTAATCCCAGCACCTTGGGAGGCCAAGACGGGTGGATCACGAGGTCAAGAGCTCGAGATCAGCCTGACCAACATGGTGAAAACTCATCTCTACTAAAAAATACAAAAATTAGCTAGGTGTGGTGGCACATGCCTATAATCTCAGCTATGTAGGAGGCTGAGGCAGGAGAATTACTTGAACCCAGGAGGCGGAGGATGCAGTGGGCTGAGATTGTGCCACTGCACTCCAGCCTGGGTGACAGAGCAAGACTCCGTCTAAATTAAAAATAATAATAATAAAAACAAACTTGATCTGTTGTAGATTTCCTGGGTATCTTCGGTATCTTTAACTTGGATCTTTGTCAGGTTTCTCATTTAGATTCAAAGATCTATGAGAAAGTCTCAGAAATCATTTAGCCCAAACTCCCATCAATTAGCTGCTGTTCTGTTTATAGAAATTTACTAATAAATTATAGTAAAATATAAAATAATTGGAAATCTGAAGAATTGCGAAAGAAGATGTATGTTTACTTCTCATTTAAAGAAATCAAATAAATGAAAATAGGTTTTAAAAAAAGGTTAAATCAAAAGGGTACTAATTCACCATCAAAACACTTCCAGACTCTCTGAGTGTGTGTGCCAGGTATTTTTCTAAGCACTTACATTGACACCTTTAATTTCTACATAAGGATTCTGATTTGGGTTCCATTAATATTACAATGCACTCTAACCCTTAAAATTTTGACACATTAGCTTTATTCATAGACTCCATTGAAAAATATTCATGTGAAATAGCACTCCAAACCCTTAATTATGTTTACTGGCTTCAGGTTTCTACTACCTTTACTAACTTAAGTAAATATTAACTTTTTTCTTCCATCCTTCCAGAGACATGATTCAAAACATCAGGATGCCTTGATAATGGCATTAGTTTAGGTTTATTCATTCAGGAAATTCTTTCTGTTGCAAACAGGGTTCCATTAAAATTCTTTAAAATTACTCTGTAATTTCAGTAACTAAATTATACAGGTATGTAATCTTAAATATTTCTATGGTAGTTCAAAAGTTAATAAGGGATCTCATCTGATTTTCCAAAGAACCCATTAACCAATGCTAGGAAGACTCAAGGTCACATTATGCGTTATCTATCAACCTTGGGTCTCAGTGATTATGGGGGGCCAGCCAGAAGGAATGGCCTCCTTCCCTCTCATCCCTTGTCATCCTCTCCTGCAATATATATGCTCTGGCAATAATATCTATACTTCCCCCAAGTGTGCCTTGCTGTGCACCCCCTTCATTCCTGCACCTTAACCCTACTTGGAGTAAACTCTCATTCTTGTCCAGTGCACTACTGTCTCTCTTGAGAAGTCCCTCAATGCTGAGGAAAAGAGAAAGGAGAGGACAAGTCCACAAACTCTGTCATTCTAACAGCAAATGAAAGGGGCTCACAATTATCTGAAAATTAAAAAGCCAACTATTTACACTATTTGTTTTCTACATGTTATATAAAACTTCACACTATATACAAAAGTACTTTGTTACATTTTTTAATTAGGTGGAACACTTGATGAAACACGTATTTTTCCTCTTCTCTGAGTTCATTAAGGAAATTAATTTGCAGAGATAATTCTACAGGATTCACACACAGACTAAGAAAAAATTAGCAGGCAAGACTTGAGCTAAAACAGCTTGTAAATAAACATCATGAATATGGACAAAATGTGAACACCCACAAGACAAGTAGTGAAGAATTCTACCTACATAAATCTACTGAGTCATACTTTAATTCAGCAAGTTGTCTGAGTCCTGGCAGGGCGTTCTGTCCTATGTTTGGTGCCACAGGAGTTTCCAGAAACTGCGAGATCAGGACCCTACTTTCAAAGAGGTTAGAGAATGTGGTAAGATGTTAAAATTCATGGTATCATTGAAACCTAAGAAAAATTCTTAGATTATGTTTTAGATAATGAGCCATAATTATACAAACTATTACAATTTTAAGTATGGGTATTCAACCAAACTGCACATCTTGCTTCACTGTCCATCATTGTTATATGTTTGCTGGGGAAAAGGAGGAGTTGGGTTTTTTCGTTTGTTTCTTTGAACAGAGGGCCTCCTTTGTGGACAGACTGTTTTCACAATGTACTGTATTTACAATTTAGAAACATCTGGCATAGGCCTTGCCTCCTTGCTGTCAACAGGAACTGAGTACCCAGGCCCCTAGCTGTTCTGCCACAAAGTCCCTTCTCCCCCAGAGGTCTCTCAGCTGACAAGATAGCAATCTGTAGCTATAACTGATCAAAATTGCTTACCTGGGTAATCATCTCTACTGCCTGCAAAAAGATGACTCTTGAATTTCCACCCCCAGCCTCTCCCCATACAAAGATGATTTACAAAAAAAAAAAAAAAAAAAAAAAAACCAGCATAGCAGGAGAAGTCAGTAAATAACACTACAGGCCCAGGCTCATCCCTAACTGAGCTCTCTTAAGGGAGGTAAGGGAAAGGAGAGGTGCCTTTCCACTGAGAGCCCAGTTCTTTCTACCTGCCCACAGAAGGAAGGAAAACAAACTCACCAGCATGCTGACCCTGCCCTCTCTCTATCTGGATAGTCTTTTCAGCATGCCCCCAGGGCAGCAAATAACTGCCCACATTCCACATTTTCCTAATGAGTTGTTAAATTCGCCAAAATTTTAGGATTCTACTCTAAAATTGTGCAGATACAAAATTTTGTCACAGGAAAATATTAGGAAAAAAAGAAGAAGAAGAAATACTTCCTTTTCAGTCGCCAGGTCCTTAACATCAAATGTATTTATGTGAATGCCCTCAAGACCTCACAGCTTTTTTCTAAAGGAAGTAAAAATGTACAACCTTATAAATGTACATCAACTTTTCCATTTTAAAAATAATCCCCAAAAGTGGACTGATTTGTTATTGGTCAGGAAATGAACTTATCACCCAAGTAAAATTCTCATCACAGATCCAATCTCTCCCATGATGCAAACAGAAAGAAAGATACAGTAAAGCCCAACCCGAAATGTAGTGAAATAAAATATCATATGAAACCATGACCAATACAAAAAATGGCTGCCAGAGAAAATTCCTTAAATCTTCAAAGAATCATGTTCTCCAACCCTATCTGGCATAGGGAGAACCATATTAACTGAATGTGAGAATCCTATATTTCTTAAAGACATGTGAATTCTATTTGTAATGTCTACAGAAAGCTCAGCCCTGGGAGTAAAATTTTAGATGTTCCTCTTCCCTTGAAACTGATGGGGAAATGCTTACTTACTACCTGGGCCAGAGAGGGAAAATGAACTTGCAGGCTTGTGTGAAAATAACATGCTGTTTTTCTAGAAGAGCTGATTAAGAACACACTGTCCTAAATGTAAGGGAGTGAGAACATGCTTCCCAGTTCCCAGCTTGTGGAGGAGAGAAGAGAAGTTCCATGGGTTTGGCCTTAGACAACAAAGGGTAGGGTTCACTGCCCCATGCAGACACAATCCACAGGCACTGTCACTCTGACAGCCTGATGTCACTAGGGCCTGAGAGACTGGGCAAGACAGAGGGCTGTCAACATATGTTGACCACGTCACTGTCTGCGCTTAACAGAGCAGATTATCAACATCATAAAAGTTTTGTACAGAGAAAAAAATGAAGGCCAGGCTAGCTGAGTGACTTGCACTCACTGACACTATGCGGCTTTGTAGCTACACATCCTCTAGTGTTTTAGAAGCATGTTCTTCCTGCACTGATGCAAGAGAAGATTCTGAATAAGATGGCCTACATAAACAGTGACCATGGTTCCTGTCTGCAAATTGGGACACAGTCTGACAAGTATAGACAGACATCTGGAATTCATCATGCAGGGTACCTGAAACCAGGACAGGCTCAGAAAACCCAGGGTGTGTCATCACCCTACCTACCTTGCTAGGCTCCCAGGCCCCTCCCCTGGAGAGCTGATTCAGTAAGGCTGGGTGGTGCCTGAGAATCTCTATTTTTAATAAGCGCCCTGAGGAGATTCTTAAGCTTAAGTAGCTTGGAGAACACTGGATTGGACTAATTATATTTTATAACACTTAGCTTTCTTAAGACAGTTCTACCTTTATATCCCATTGAGTATCATCATCAGTTATGTTAGCTTATAAATGGTATAATATGGTATAACAATAATATTTACCTTAATCCCCAAATAATATAATTTTTATAATATTCATTTTAAAGAAAGAAGTTTAGTAATTGTGAAAGCTCATACAAGTAGTAAGTGACAAAAGGCAAGTCTCCAGAAAGAAGGATAAGAAGATAGGGTAATAGGGAGGGAGAGGCAGAGATTTAAACAGATACCTAACTCTAATAGCTATACTTGTAACCACTATATACACAGCCTCCTGCAGAAACATCAATCCTGTAGATTTTTTTTTAAAAAGTAATGGCAGTTCACTTATTTCTAGAAGTCAAAAAGATTTAGAAAAACATTTCTGAATTATTATTCCTAGCTATACAGAGACCCAAAGACCCAAAAATATCTCTAACATTGTTTTTATTGAATGCTGCCCTCAAATTTCTCTTTCAATAAAGTTTTGATCTTAGCCTCCCTACCTTTCCCCAGTAAGTAAAAAGATACAATCAAAAAGTCAACAGCTTAGCGAGCTACAGTGGCTCATGCCTGTAACCCCAACACTTTGGGAGGCCAAGGCAGGAGGTCAGGAGTTTGGGACCAGTGTGGGTAACACGAAGAAACCCCATCTCTATTTAAAAAAAAAATGCAAAAATTAGCTGAGTGTGGTAGTGCGTGCCTATAGTCCCAGCTACTTGGGAGGCTGAGGTGGGAGGATGGCTTGAGCCTGGGAAGTAGAGGCTGAAGTGTGCTATGACTGCACCACTGCACTCCAGCCTGGGTGACAAGAGTGAGACCTTGTCTCAAAAATAAATAAAAATTAAATCAAATTAAATTAAAAAGTCAACAGCTCCTCCCATAGAAACAATTAGTTTAGAGGAATTACAATGGGTTATAATTTGGCACAAAAACCTAGTCAATATCAGACAGAGGGCTAGATTTTTACACCAATTTATAATGAGCAAAGAACTAATATTCAAACATTTTTCTAGCTGCTCTGTTCTATCATGTCTAACACTGATTTTTTTTAAAGAAGAAGAAAATCCATCTTTTCTACTCTTCCTACCTTAAAATAAAAAAGACCTGATATGTCAAATGAACAGTAATCCTACACCCTTCTCTTCTCCAGCCTCAGGTTAATTTAAAAAGTCATTCAAGTTTGAAAAGGACCATAAAAACCATAACCAAAGGCATTCAACAAGTATTTACTGAGGGCTTCCAATATACCAGGCACTGTTCTAGGTGCTATGGATACAGCAGGGAATAAAACAAAGACCTCTGCCCTCAAGGAGTTCACTGGCAGCAAGCAACTCACCAGGCAGTGATAGGTGATGCAGAGCCCAGGGGAGCAGGGATGGGAGTGGGTGATGTAACTGAAGTGGTCAGGGAACGTCTCCCTAAGGGGCCATCTGAGCAAAGGCCTCAGGAATGGGAAGCAAAACACACTATATGGGGAGGGAGAACATCCCCTAAAGAGAAAGGAGAGTCTCCGGCTGAACCCACTCCCACCCAAACCACAATCCACCAACATTTTCTACCTGCAGAGATGGTACCAGCCCTCTCCCAGTTGCTCAGGACTGAAACTGAGCTGTGATCTTTCCTCTCCCTCCCTATTACTCCATCTTCCCATTCTTCTTCATGGAGAATTGCCTCCCCCATCTATACTCTCCTTCTTACCCTTCAGACCTCTCACTAAAAGTCATTCCCCCAGGGTGAGTTTTCTGATCATCCCATTACATGCAGATCCTACGTTACACACTTATTATACTCTGTACTTTTTCCAGCACTAGTCGCAAGTGTAATTAAATCATTATTTCTGTAATTTAATGCCTGCTCTGCCCCAATAAACTAATCTCCATGAGAGCAAGGACCATATTGATTGTACTCATTTTTGCATCTCCATTGCCTGAAAAATAGCAGAGTTCAATAAATAGTGGAGAAGGAATTAAGCCTTCCTTCTCAGACTTTTGTGTTCATGCTAGAAGAAAATTTAGTTGCATTTTTCCATGTCATTTCTATGCCACACAGATTTCCTTCCTAATAAAACAAAGTTCAGAGCTATGAAAAATCCGTACATAGATAATGAAGTCCCTAAGTGAGCCATTCAGACCATGTTTCTGTGCAGTTTCATTTCATATTGCAGAATCCCACACTAAAAGGGAAGCCAGCAAAGCAGAGCTGCCCACTCACTCCTAAGATCACGCAGGTCAGTCCTCCAGAAGCAAATTGAAGGGATGCGCTGCTTGACCAAAATTATCAGAATTTTTTAAAATTAAAGATAATGGGATCCACTCACTCTGTGACAGGAAGTAAAAGGACAGTGCAGCAAGCATGTACCTCATAATTTAAATGTTAATAGTGGCCAGCATTAGCTGCACCCTTTCCAGGTGCCAGGTACCCTGCTAGGTGCTTCATGCACATGACCTCACTTAACTGAACAGAATCTTTGCAGCCACACCATGATCCAAATGAATAAGTGCTTCAACCCAGGAATAGAAAGCAATACTGTCGGGCTCCAAAATCCTTGTGAAGTATGGTTGTTACAACCCAGTATTCTAGTACCAAATGAACCCAGAATGCTGATACCAAATGGGAACCACTCAGCTGCTCTAGTCCAAGCTCCTCTAGGCTTATAGGCCCAGAGAGGAAAAGCAACTGGCACAAGATCACGCAGCCCATTGGTAGCTAGGTCTGGCCAACAGCCCTATCCCTGTCAGGCCATCCTTTTGACAGATCAAACCATTCCTCACAGAGGGTCCCTACAACCTCGAGAATAAATGTGTCAAGTGAAGCTTTCCTAAGGAATACTGCAATGTTATAAAACTCCTAAAGTACTATGTAGAGTTGAGCAAAAGCAAAACAGAATGACTTTATCTCTCTTCTTTCTTGCATCTGCCACTGGTCTGAGTTTACACAACAAGCCCCTTTGTCTCTGAGTTCCCATTCAGCTCTTCTGAGCGACAGAAACCCAGGAACACCAAGGCCCTGGACTCAGGCCAATTTGAGCTGAGCTAAACAGGCTAAATATGCAGGCGGCTTGGACATTCCTTTATCAAATACTCTGAAGCAGCAGAAAGCACAATTTTGCACACATGATCACATGCTGTACCTAGGGCAGAATGAGTGAACTCAGGCCTGAGCCATGGGATTCACCTCTGCACTTTGAACAGCACCTTTTTATGATCCCTGTGGCAAATCCTATCACTTGCATCCAACTGAATTTACCATAAAATCCAACCACCTCTTTCTTCCCCCAAATTAACCAGCTAACAGCCAATAGCCTAGCATAATAATACTGCTTACCAGAACCACTGAGCCTGTCAAGCCAAACTAAATCAGCAATTACATGCACTTAGTGATAAGAAGTTCTCATGGAGAAGTCCCCAAATGGCTTCAGGGGCCTCAGGCCCCAATACCCTAACACCCTGGAGTGGCAATGCCCAAGATAATTTATGATCCAACCAGGAGCTCCAAGCCAGTGGTTCCTCTGGTTACAGTAAACCTCAGCTTAGTCAGGGACAGGATGAGAACCATTTAATCCCCCACAACAGGTTCCATGAGGGACAATTCAAGGAATCTATTAAAGATGTACCCACCCCCTACTACTGGCTCCAGTCACTCAGCCAGAGCATCTGGCCACCTCAAGCAATGCACGGGTCCCCAAAGGTGGCTGCATGACAACAATGCTGTATTTAAAACCACAGTCATTCATTCTGTGAGTTGTTTTTTTAAGTAAAAATCAAATGACAATGTATATAAAAGCACCTGAAACATTTAAAGAGCTAAACAATTCAAGAGTATTAAAAGATTTACCATTTTTGCATGCTGACCACACTTGAGTACTGAGATTCAGGGGCCATAACTCTATGGGGTTTCCATGTCCTCCCAGTAGGCCACATGGGATGTAGTAGAAAACAAGCACAGTCGAACATTGACTGAATCCTAGAGCTGCATCCTAGGGCAAGTGACTCAAGCTGCTTCAGCTCATGCTCCTCATCAGTTAACTGGGGTTAACATCTCTCTTGGTGTGACAGTAAAATATCAAGTGACAAAAGGGAAGTCATGCCAGACATTAGCCAAAAGCCAGATTACTATGTCCCCCTTTCTGATGGGATTTCATTGTGACTCATCTAGACCACAGGGAGACCTCTGTAAGTAAAGGCTCGCCAACAGTGGGGTTTGTTTGACTCACTGTGGCAGGTGGTTGGAAAGAACCTCTTTTGGGCAGACTTTTGGGTAACTGCCAGAATATAAGATGTTGTCAGTGAAGTTCTCAAGCCTCTGCCAGAAAACCCTGGGCTTTCTCTCTTTCACACTAGACCAAATTCTGCTCTCAAATGTCACCTCCTATGTAGTGGCTTCCTCCTTAGGGCTCTCCTCTCCCCTGATGCTGAAGTTTACCTGGCTATGCATGGTTTGGTCCATGCTGATGGATGGTAATTTTCTTAAAAACAGGGCTTGGGGCTCATTTTCCTGTGTAAACCCAGCACCTCATCATAGGTATGGCATGTAGTTAATGATTATTGGTAAGTGCTTGCTCAACTGAGTTGACTACCGGATAGCATTAAATTCAAACCTATTTAGTAAGTCCCAGTTTTAAATAAACAAGAAATCTCCTGTTGGGGAAAGACTGTGTAATCTTACATATATTGTTGAGGTATCCGTCCCATAAGGGTAGAAGTTATATCCTTCAACCCCACAAATTACAGCCAAGAGTTTGGAATTTAAACTTTCTTTCAAAATTACATCTTGACTTTGATTTATAAAGGATGTTGATTATCAAGAGACCCCGTTTAGGAGATCAACAGCTTCAAATTTCCAGTTAGAATTCTCCAATTCTTGCTGTAAACATTTGTGAGTTGTATTTAAATTAGACAGTGATGAAATTAGCATTCCTCCTCCCACCAAATCAAACATGTTGGTTTTTCCAGTAGGACATTTGATACTCTGTTTTACATATGTGTGTGTGTGTGTATATATATATATATATATATATATATATATATATGTATATATCACAGTGCATTTGTTATGGCTGAGATTAAAAAGAATCTGAAAAGCCAACCTCTTCTCTAGTAATGACTATTTTAATGGCAAAGGAACTGGGAGAGGTGATAGAGTGAGGTTTGACTATACATTTACATACTAAACCTATATCCACTAAAGCTAGAATCAGCAGCTTTTATTTTAACCTCCCAGCAGCATTCTGTTTAACAAAGATCATTAGACCATCCACCTCTATAGTAATACTTACTTCCATTGCCCAATTAGAGACCAGAGTACTGAAAGGGCTGCACCTTTGTGTTTGAGTGAGGCATTTTGTGTAACTAATGACTTAACAAATTCTTATCCAAGGAGCTAACACAATGATTCTTTGATGTTATTTAAGTCAAAGCACATCATTAATTATTTATTTTTGTTGGTGTTGTTTTTATTTTAAAGTCAGACTTATTGAGGTATAATTTGCATGCAGTAATCCAACCGTTTAAGTGTACAGTTCAATGAGTTTTGACACACATTCATGTAATCACCACCACAATCAAGATATAGAACATTTCATTTACCTCAAAATTTTCCCTATGCCCTTTGTAGCCAATCTTCTCCCCATCACATGATCTACTTTCTAACCCTAAACTTTTGCCTTTTCCAGAATGTCCTTTAAATTGAATCATAAAGTACAGATTCTTTTGAGTTTGGCTCCTTTCACATAACATAATGCATTTGAGATTCATCCAAACAGCTGTGTTGTTCTTTCTTACTGATGAGCAGTATTCCATTGATAGGCATACCAGATTGTTTATCCCATTCATTAGTTGAAGGACATTTACATTTTTTCCAGTTTTGGCAGTTATGAATAAAGCTGTTAGAAGTATTAGCCTACACATTTTTGTGTGAATAGAGGTTTTCAACTCTCTTGGATAAATACTTAGGAGTGAAACTACTAGCTTATATGGTACATATTTAACTTTGTAAGAAACCACGTATTTTCCAAAGTGGTTGTATCATCTCACACTCTCACCAGCAATGTAAGAGAGTTCTAGTTGCTATGCATCTTTATTAGTACTTGGTATTATCTGTTTCTGTTTTGTTTGTTTGTTTTTTATTCATTTTAACAGGTGTGTAGTGGTATCTCTGTGTTGTTTTTAACTTTTGATTTTGAAATAGCTCTATATTCACATAGAAGATACAAACATTGTAGAATGTTCCCCTGTATCCTTCATCCAGCTTGTCCCGTATCTTACATAATAACAATACAATTATCAAAAGCATGAACTTAACATTGTGTACAATACTATTACTATTAATAAACTACAGACCACGTTCAGATTTCACTAGTTTTTACATAGTGTTTGTTGTTTGTTTGGTTTTTTTACAATACTATTACTATTAATAAACTACAGACCACATTCAGATTTCACTAGTTTTTACATAGTGTTTGTTGTTTGGTTTTTTTACACACTTTATCATATATATAGATTTATATAACAACTACCTCAATCAGGATATATAATTTGTTCCATCAAAGCACGTTATATATTAAAAACGCCCTTTTGAGATTATAAATATCATCTGCTGGAAGCACTTTGGTAAATGAATATGACTTTCTTTTGACCTTTTCCCTTATCACATTAAAAAGCCAATTGTCTATTCTCAGGCTGCTAGGTACAAACCACAATTGCCAGAGAAGTTTACTTTTCAGAATGAATGTTTGTCCTGTTCACTCTTTCTTTATTATGCGCCAGGTCCAGTAGAGGCAGAGTGGATAAAACAGCAAACAAGAGAACAGTACTTTCTGCCTTTAAACAAATTAAGAGCATGACAGATATTCACTCACTCACTCATTGATACATACACACACACACACACAAGGACAAACACTATCCATGAACAAAAAGTAAAAAGTGAGTACATCGAACTTTTTAAAGGTTAAAACACAATCTGGTTAAGACAGGGAGGAAGGTCCTTGTAAGCAAGGCCCAAACTGAGACACGGTATTCAAGGTCCTCTGTGGGACCAGGGCATCCAAGCACAGAGCCACTGAATATCAAGTACAGTAACTAACAAGTTCTTAAAGCAGAATATAAGGAAGATGCTCAGGGCTTAAGGATGTCACTGAAGACTTCCTATCTTCTCCTTAACTCAGAGTCTAGCCCAAAAGATATACAGAATTGGCAATTATCCATGTGATGTTATCTTAGGGACACCCATAGGCCTATTTATGCCTTAAAAGGTTCTTTGCAACCACCTGCCACAGTGAGCCAAATGCTACTATTGGAGATCTTGTAGTTTTAGAGGTCTCCCTCTGCTCTAGATGAGTCACAATGAAATCCCATCAGAAAGTGGGAACACAGTAATCCATCACTGACTTTTGGCTCTAGCATGACCCTCTCCTCTTGTATGAGGGATCCACACATATAAAATATTTCAAAGCACACTGCCCCTCTCCCCTTCTAACCTGTACATATTTTTGTCACTCATCTCTAATGCCATTGTCCCATGTCTCTCTCTCCATTTTATACTAATAGCCCAGAGTCTGACTCATTTCTGTAAATCCTAGCATCTGTACCCTCAGCTCCCATGCATACAGTAGATGTCAATAAACATTCCATGAATGTTTATATACAAGATATGACTTCAGATTACAATGTCTACAGTAGGACTTTGAGGGAGTGGACCATGAGACAGGTGGGTCATAATAGGAAAGATACCAATCAAAGGCAGGGGGAGGGATAACTAGTTCAAGAAGCATACCATAGAGTAGCTGAATATAGCAACAGGACGCTTGGTCACGTGAGAGAGGGCAGACGCAGGACAGAGGGAGCAGGAAACAAGACTTGTCCATATGTGATAGCACTCAGAACCAAACTAGCTTATCACCTGTCAGGGGAAAAAAGCAGACATGCTCTGAAGCGGAAAGGAGCGAGAGAAAGGCCTCTGTCTCTGTCTCCATGACTTTGTTTCTATGGGCATTTGCCAAGAGCAGGGCTATGGGAGACTAGGAACTCAAAAAGAAGCAAGCATTTGCAACAGCTGCTATGGAAGTCAGCTAGGAAATTAATAAGAAATGAGATCAAGGATTTCAACTGTCACATACCATTTCCAGAAACTTATGGGTGTTCTGGGGGCCCTCTGTACACAAGGCAATAACCTGGGTTTGCAGGCCCATGAGGGCTGGCTCCCATCCTGCAATGCCTCTTGAGCCAGCTATGCAGAAGTTCGCAGGCTGCCCAACAGTTGATGGGAAAAGGTGACACTGTTCTCGGCCCTGCACTAATTGAGCCTTCCATATGTAGAAATATTTTAGTGATTAGTAAATGCGAGGACCCCCAAATCAAAACACTAATTGTTTTACAACCCAAATTTAAAACTATCAGACAATTATTCCAGCTCATATTTCTAAAACCACTGGCTTTTCAGCAGGATTTCCTCTGGCCTTTGCACCTTGCAGTAACTGGGGTGATATATGAACTATGGAAAGAAGATGTGGGGTCCTGTAGCCAGCCACACTTATCCACTACAAATCTTGAGGACAGCTAGCCCTGAGAGCTCCCAGACAGTGGTTTGAAATATACCCCAAAATGAAGTAGAGACATCCTTTCACAAGTTTCACTTGCAATTTTTGCAGTATGCCTCAGGTGGATAGCAAATGCTATTTTCCAAAAACACTGAGCTTCTTGGATGCAAAGTGTTAATTACCAGCAGGTCCCCAGTCACTCAAGTTCCAGCTAAACCAATTCCTTACACTCTCTCTGTCCTCACTAAGGTTTCTACCAAGAAGAACCTTGCTTCCTGGTAACACAGTAAACCACAAAGTAAAATAGAAACTGGCAACTGCAAGATGGTTTTCAATGGCCTCTGGGAAAAACAGCAAAGCAGGTAGAACTGCCCCTCTCAGCTCCAGTTTGGGAAAGTCACCAGACACTGGTGCGGCCTTCTGGTCACCCAAAGGTCATGTTGTAGCTCCCAAACAAGTGCAAGTGCCCCTTCCCCCTAAGAGTGCTTGAGGCTTCAAAACTACCTTCAATGTCTCCACCTCCATATCAAGTCAAAACTGCCGTTCCAAACCAGTTTAGCTAGGAAATGCACAGTCCCTGGTGTGAATGACACAAAGGCTTCTTCTAACCCAGGGACTGAAATAATAGCTCCAGGCCAGACAGTACGTTAATATTTCCAAGCTCTCGTTCACTCAAAAGCTATTACAATAATGTATCTAAAGATGAGGACAGCACTAAAAATGCATTAAATGCATGTTCATCAACTAATAAAATCAGCATTCAGCTTTATATTAATCTCAAAATTAAGCCACTTAGGCCCAGACTGATTCATAGTATTTATGTACATTTAAAAATATAATAAGGTACTTTAGCACAAATAATCCTAACTGCTGTTTCACATCAGAAACTAGAACTGGGTTATTCTTCAGCAACAGGGCACTGCCAGGGAGCAGCAAAGACTATTCACAAAATGACCCGGAATAAAACGTCACACTTCACGCATTTTCAAATCCATGAAGAATAGCTATGAATCAAAGCTGAGTCTTAAATCTCACTTCAATTCCAACTTTCCTCCTACCAAAGGAAAGGAGGCATATTGTTAATTTCAAAAGACCCAAACAAGATATGACAAAGCTGCCTGTGAGCACCAAACAAAAGATATTTCATATACTTTATCTACAAATGCTAAAAATGCAGCTCATTGCAAGTATGCCTCTGCCTACATGTCATTGTCTTTTGTCATAGGTATTTCTAAATGATGCAATCTGAGTGAAATGTCCATTTTTCCAAACTCATAAAAGGGTAAGAAGAAAAGCTAACATTTTGGTGATTGTCTCTAACATGTGTATCAAATCTTGACATGGTAAGTCATTGAAATTACAAAATATCCCTTAATATCCATTTTCTCATTCTTCCTTATAACAGAACCCCCAGTTCTTTTAACTGATACCCAGAAAAAGAACCATAGTTCCCAGAGTGTTTTGCAGCTAGGGGTAGCTATGTGGCTATGCTCTAGCCCAGCAGTGCTAAAAGTCTTATATGGGCTCTTATGATTACACAAGACCCACCTGGACAATTCAGGATGTTCTCCCTACCTCAAGATCCTTAGCTTAATCACATCTGTCTTTTGACATGTAAGGCAACATATTCACAGCTACTGAGAACTAGGTGATGCACATCTTGGGGGCCACCAGACCATTATTCTGATACCATAATATGCTAGATATCATTCATATAAGCAAAGTTCCTTGGGGTCCTCAATAATTTTTAAAAGTATAAAGGGGTCCTAAAACCAAAATGCTTAAGAACCACTGCTCCAGGATATAAACAAATTAAGGTAGTTGTTAGGTGGGAAAAGCAAAACTCAGAAAAGCTAAGTGATTAACCAAAGTCCTACAGACTATGAGTAGAACTTTTCAACCCAGGCAGTCTGGCTACTTATGAACCTAGTATGGCTCCCTCTGTGCAATGTACCAGTCTCTGAACTCCCAGACCAAAGTAAGGGCCAAAACAAGTTATTCTGTAGGCATTTTGTAGGTGTTAAACAGAAGATACAACAAGCACTCACATATGAATCTGGTCAGCAGGAGGAAGAACAGGTTGGAGAGGAAGGTGATTAAAATAATCCTAACTTTTCAAAACCTTATTTAGAAACATAGTAACTCAATATCTTTTGGGAGAAAGGAGCAAAATGTTACAAATGGCCAAGTGTCCCGGTGCCAAGTCAAAGAGAGATGAGTAACCCTGCTCACTGCAGAGGAACATGATTGCGACTAAAGCACAGGAGACACAGGAACACTGTTCTGGGTTATAAGTCAGAGCCTGGTCATTTGTCTTGACAATGACTGTCAAGCCCCACTTTTTAACACCCTAACTGACATATATCTCTGAAAGATTGCACTCTTGGGCTGTGTCTCTGCATCGTTTTGATATGACCAGAATCCAACCTCATGGTGGGAAAGAAACAGCACTCAAGTGAATTCTGTTAAAAGCCATGCTAATTACTCAGGAGGCTGAGGCAGGAGAATTGCCTGAACCCAGGAGGCGGAGGTTGCAGTGAGCCGAGATTGCGCCATTGCACTCCAGCCTGGGTAATAAGAGCGAAACTCCAACTCAAAAAAAAAAAAAAAAAAAAAAAAGCCATGCTAATGATGCACCTTGTAACCTTCAAAGGGACACATTTACAGAGAACTGACAAGTTCAAAGGGCCAGTTACTACTTTGCCAAATCAAGTCCCTGGCGCAGGACAACAGAACTGGAGCAGTGGCAATCAGATGTCTTTCCCTTTGCCTGAGCAGTGTGCCACAGAGCCTGATGGCTCTGCTGGCACAGAAGGCTGGGCAAAGCTTGCTCAGGAAACACTGACCATCCCTGACAAGCATCTCCAGTACTATACCATCACTTCCCCAGCTCCCCAGGTGAAGCTTCTCAGGTGCTTAGCTAATCCAACCATTTGGAAAGCAAAAAGAGGCAGCAGTGCCTGAAGTGACATCCAAGAAAAACCCAAGGATACAAGGACACAGATGGAAGTTACTACTCATTAGAATTAGCTATCGAAGTAAGGAAAAGCTACACAATTTTCTGATATTTTTATTTTTCATATGAAAGTATAAAGCCAATACCAGGCAATTCCTCAAAGAACCTCTCGTCACAGAACCCAGAATTTCCTAGCAATGTTTTCAGTGCCTGTCTTTCCTATGATTACACTAGTATTACAAAAATCCTACCTGTAACCTACAAAGCATAGAGCCTGAGAATTAGAGACATGCCTAACGTATCACTTTTATCACAAAATACACACACACGCACACTTGTCAGATATGTATAGCTTCTAAAAACATATGGTTGTCTTTATGTAATTATTCTGCTGCAGAAGGAATTAAAAAAACTGTTAAATCAGCAACCTCACTTGACATCCATTTTGAAATAATTTTTTCATGTGGTAAAGCCCAAGGCAACTTAGCATTCTATAGACCAAAAATTTTACTCTGCTTTTTATGCCTATTAAGGGGATGCAGAACGTAAGAACATGGAGCTTACAGAGATGATGCCTCTAATTCACAATGGCAAACATCAATTTTCTGCAGTCTGTGTGAAGAAGAAAAGGATCCACAGGCAGAGATCCGCAACTGACTCGTTTATATCTAGGATAGGACTCTGGATAGAAAGAAAAACGGCACTGTGACAGAAAATAGATTGGGAGGCATAACAAATTGGTGCTGAATAAGTACTCTGTTCTAACGAGTTATTCCAACAGTGGTAATTCCAGTTTCCAAAGGAGTAAATATCAATAGATTAACTATAAAAAGAACCTGGGCAAAAGTGTAAGGATATAATATGTCATATGTTTAGCTACCTTTCAAAAGGATCATTATTGCAATATTTTCTTTATCCTTAGGTGAAATAAAGGACAGTAATAAATTGATAAAGAGTACCTTGAGACAACTGATTTTCAAAAATCATTTGCGCATTCCTAATTCAGGAATTATGGTAGATTAGATATTTGCAAGGCCCTTCTGCTATACTATAATTAGAGTCTGGATAAATTACACTTAAAAATACTTTTTAATGCATTGGTTTTCTCCAGGTAGAGAAACAAATCTCTTGGGAATATAGTGGAAACATGTACTGTTCCTGAGCCAAGAGCACTAAGGAGTGATCAAAAAAGAATATTGGAGTTGCCCTGGAGGTAACTATGAATACCAGCAATAGGGTGGGGCAACTAGACGTCCAAGTTTCAGCATGGTGGAGAAAGCACAACTTGAAACCAAAGGGAACATATATTCAAAGGGAAGAGAAGTGGTCCTGGGTTTGTAGCATCCTCCTGGCTCCTAGTACAAACAAAATCTCAAGAAGTAATATTTCGAGATTCCAAGATATAATTATCAAGCAAATGTAATCAAAATTCACCCCGCACACTAGGAAAGGGGCACAAAAACATTTAAACCACCAAGGATTTCAGATACTAGCATTATCAAATATAGGATATGAAATAACTATTTAATGATGAGGCCAAAAATATGAGCATGCAAAATGAAACCATCAAAAAATAGGCAGATTTAAGGCAAAAATAAAGATTTTAGAAATTTAAAAAACATACTCATTTGAATTAAAAATTCAATGAATAGGCTAAACAGAAGATCAAACACAGCTAAAGAGAGAATTATAGAACTAAAAGCTAAATCTTAAATTATAGAATGAAGCAGAGAAAAACAAGAAAGAAAATACTGAACAGAAATTAAGACACATAAAGAATAAAAAGAGAAGTTCTAACATCCATTTAATCAAAATCAGAAGGAGATGACAAGAGTGGAGAAAAGACAGTATTCAAAGCATTGAGAGCTGAGAAATTTTTAGAGTGGATAAATGAAATAAATTGATAGATACATGAAACACACAAAAAATAGAATTCTTAAAAGAAAGCTGTAAATAGACACACTGTAATGAAACTGCTGAACACCAAAGACAAATAAACAAACAGAATAAGTCAAATTATCTACTAGAAAATAGCAAATGAAAGATTAACAGATGTCCTGACAGCAAAAATGAAAGCTATGGACAATGGAACAGTATGTTCACAATGCTGGGGGAAAAAATAACTGTCAACTAAGAACTGTAAGAGTGAAATAAAGACATTTCAGAAACCAAAATTGAGAGAAGTTACCATCAAAAGATTCTCAGGAAAAGAAAAAAATCCGAAGAAGTTAAATCTCATCAGAGGAAAGGTAAAGATAGAAGAAAGGAAGGGGAATAAGAAATGTTAAGCCTATAAAGTTAAACAAATACCATATCTATACAATAAAATAGTCAATTGAAAAAAACAATAGAACTGAAATGCTGAACAGAACATATATGTACAGAAGGAGGGAGTCTTCATTAGGTATACTATGAGTTTTATATTATTCTGGAAGGGGATTAGAATACCTTAAATACTGACTTTAAACTTCAGTGTGTGCACAGTGTACTTTTAGGGTAATCATTAGAACAGAAATACAAATTGTAATTTCCAAATCAGCAAGAAAGAAAAATTTTATAAGAATATGAACCAACAAGAACTTCAATTCAAAAGAAAAGAAAAAACAAAGATTAGCAATGAACATTTTTTTTTTTTTTTGAGATAAGAGTTTTGCTCTTGTTGCCCAGGCTGGAGTGCAGTGGTGCAATCTCGGCTCACTGCAACCTCTACCTCCCAGGTTCATGCCTCAGTCTCCCAAGTAGCTGGGATTACAGGCACATATTACCACGGCCTGGCTAATTTTTGTATTTTTAGTAGAGACAGCGTTTCACCACCTTGGCCAGGCTGGCCTCTAACTCCTAACCTCAGGTATCTGTCCACCTCAGTCTCCCAAAGTGCTGGAATTACAGGCGTGGGCCATGGCAACTGGCCACAATGAAAATATTTGTACCACATAAACAGCTTAAAAATTTTGACTATATTTCAAAAAAAAAAAAACAAAAAATAACAAAAATGGAAACAAGCTGCATTTGCTAAACAAGACTGAAATTTTTTTCTATATTAAAATTATGCACTCTGTTCTCCAAAGGATACTAAAAAAAAAGATGTTCAATCACACTATTAATCAGAAAAAGGCAAATAAAAATGACAGTGATAAACTATTTTACACCCACTAGCCTGGCAACAAAACACCAAAGATTAGAGAGAAGGGAGACAACAGATAAACTGTGATCAATTCTTGCCATAGAATTTAACTTAACCAGAAAAATAAATATACTACCATTACATGCAACAAGTAAATCTTACGACATAACTGAGCAAAAAATGCAAGCTGCAAAATACTACATGCAATACACCATTCTGTTCAAGCTAAGCAATATATTTAGAGATTACATATACAGACATGGTAATCAACATACATACAGTTGCAGAAATAGAACACAGAAACAGACATAGAATCACGGCTGACACTAGAGACACTGTTTCATTCATCTTTTACGTTCTAGGTCAAGCTCTTTATCTCATCTCAGATTAGCACTCGGAGCAGCACTGGCCTAAACTGTTCAACTTCAAAGAAGGCAGGCCTGGTAACTGTGATCTTCCAGGATGAAAGTCTCCCTCAAAAGCAATTTCAGATTAAGGGAAAAGGTGTGCCCCCAAATGACATATCCTAGAACCTTTTCTACCTGGTTTATGTGACTTCAAATCCAGCAGCATCCTTTTCTATCATTTCCAGAGACTTGGGCTGACATTCTTTCCTGTGGCCTTTGCTTTATGCATTTCACATACCACCCCGGCCCAGACTGCTTGCCTTTTCCAATGGAGGAGCTGGCCTCTTCAAGTGTGTTTCTTACTTTCCCCAAACCGCACAGGCCTTTTGGTGGCTAATTTTGCTCTTGGGCACCACAATGTCTTGGAAGATGCCCATATGCCATCAGAGCCTCACACACAATCTGCGAAGAAAGCAAGAGTGATTACAAGGAACTTCAGAACTATGAGTTCTTTGAGAATGGGTGAAATGCTGATTCTGACTCACGTGTATTGTCTTTTACTACACACCCTCTGCTGTGCTCCAACTTCACTGTTCTTGAAATTCAAAAAGTCCACATTCCTTCCATCACTGAAGCTTTGCCTGGAATAATACAGGCAAGAAATGAGGAAGGAAGCAACCAGAAGGAACAAAAGGGCCCACTTGTATAAGAAACTCTCTCATACAATCAAATCAATTAAAAACTTGATTTGTGAGAGAAATAAGGGCCACCTGGAGTAAGGAAAATTTCCACCTCAGTCTAAGCCATTTTAACTAAAATTATTAATAGAGGCAGGGTGCAATGGGTCACACCTATAATCTCAGCACTTTGGGAGGCTAAGGTGAGAGGATCATTTGAGCCCAGGAGTTTGAGACCAGACTGGGCAATATAGCAAAACCTAATTTTAAAAATTAGGAAGTGCAGTGGTGTATACCTGTGGTCTCAGCTACTCGGGGGGCTCAGGTGGGAGGATCACTTGAAACTGGGAGGCAGAGGCTGCAGTGAGCCCTGACTACACTCTAGCCTGGGCAATACAGCAAGACCCCATCTCGAAAAAACCTTATTAATAGTAACTTAATTTTTGCAGAAAAAATCATTGTTATTTACAAAGAGCTTTCACATGTATTTTCTCATTGGAGCCATAAAATCTTGAGAATAGACAAGCACTATTTTAAAATGCAGCAACCGAAGTTTCCAAAGGTTTGGGAACTTTCCCCCAACCACTCAGCCAGCAAGCGTCAAAGAAGAAATCAGTGCCCAGCTCTACCACCCCTTGCTCCAAACTCTTCCATCCATGACACAAAGTAACATAATTGTTCCAACTTGAACAGCAATATTTTTTATTTCTTCTTACACTAGATGTGCTTTCTCAGCCAATAGAGATAGATTGGCTAAGTGACAGACACTGCGATAGAATTAACATATTTACCACAGGCAACCCAAAGGGTAGAAAATCCACATGAAGATAATTAAGAAATACCTTATCTTTTCTGAATACTCTACTTTTTCTCTTTAAATCACAGTTATACTTGCTGGGATTTTTTGTTTTATTTTTTTTTTTTCTTTGAGACAAGAGTCTCAGGCTGAGTGCAATGGCACAATCACAGCTCACTGCAGCCCTGAACTCCTCGGCTCAAGCAATCCTCCCACCTCAGCCTCCCAAACAGCTAAACCTTCAGGTGCATGCCACCACACCTAGCTATTTTTTTTTTTAGTAGAGATAGGGGTCTTGCTATGTTGCCCAGGCTGGTCTCAAGCTCTTGAACTAAAGTGGTCTTCCCAACTCAGCTTCCCAAAGTGCTGGGATTACAGGCATGAGCCACCCTGACTGGCCCTTAAATGTTTTTATTTGGAAATAATTTCAAGCTTACAGAAGAGTTGTACAGTAGTATAATAATAGTACAAAAGTATCCAGGTACTGTTCACCCAGATTCACTTACTATCAACATTTAACCCATTTACATAACCATTCACTCACTCTGCCCATTCATTCATTCAACTTTTTTTCTGAGCCATAAAGATAAGTTCAATACAACACAGCACTTTACTCTAAATACTTCAGAATTTATTTCCTAAGAATAAGAAAATTCTCTTATATAACCATAACATAGTTATCAACCTTAGTAAATTATATATATATGTGTATATATATGTATATATATATACACACACACACACACACACACACACACACACACACACATATATATATATATATAAAATACTTTAATCTACTGCCATATCCAGTTACCCTAATTATGCCATTTATGGTATTTCTCTTTCCTCCAGTTCATATCCAGTCCAGGGTCACATACTGCATTTAGCTGACATTACTCTTTAGCCTCCTTTCAATGCAAACACACCAGCTTTCCTTTGTCTTTTATGACATTGACACTTTAAAAGTATACAGCCTCTCCCCCTTTTATATTAATAAAACATTTCTATTTTGACTTTATGATGTTTCCTCGGGTGATTCCTGATGATTCAGTTCAGGTTATGCATTCTCAATCAGAAAACTACAAAAGTGATATTTTCTTCTCTGGATAGCACAATTTAAATGCACAGAAAGTCTATCTGCCCCAGTTTGGTTATGTTAATTTTGATTACAGCCAAGGTGTTGCCCAACATTTCCAGTGAAAAATTACTTTTTCCCTTGCAGCTAACAAGTAATCTGTGGGAAGACACTTTAACACCACGCAAATATCTTGTCCCTCATCAAAATTTTCCCCTAGATTTAGCATCCATTAGTGACGTTTGCCTGATAAAAACTTTATACTGTGATGGCTGCCACATGCTGACTTTTCCAACTCCATCAATCCCTCCATATTGCCATTCATTACTCAGCATTCTACATTATTTGTTTACCAATATATCTATTTATGATCAGCTGTGCTACATGAAGCCCTATTTTTTTGATGATTTATAACTTATCATTGTACTTAATTATTTAGGTGCTCCAACTGTCTCAGACTTAGCCATTGGGAGGCCCTTCAAGCTGGCTCCTGTATCCCTGTGACATACTTCATCTTTTTAAAATATTTTCTTACTTTTATTTCCTTACTTTCTGATATTCAAAAAAAAAGGTATGTACTCATCTTATATCTACCCTGTCTCTGCCCTAAATGCTGTCAATTTTCCAAAAAGACCTGGTTCCTTTTCATGGAGAATGCTTTTAGAGATCAACATCTGGTATAACCCACTTTTATAGTCATTGTTCATATCTACTGATTATTATTTTGAATATAGGTCATAATCTCCTGCTACTTTGCATTCTTCTTTCCATTATAAGGTAGACAATTGGAGGCTGCTCAGTTTGGCACCAGTGGCAGCTAAATTACTGGTGGGTCCTCTTGATCCTGCCAGGCTTGGTTTTATACTTGGTTAAGGTGAGTCTATTTCACTTATGTCCTTAGTTCAGCTTATGGCCCTTACTGTAAGGTATAGATGGTCTTTATTCCTAGGATGTGGCCTTTGTGATGTCTCAATAGAATGGCTAAGGTACTCAACAAGGTCTCTTCACCTTGGCTAGGCCAGAACCCCAATCTCTCTCAGTAATATATGACCTCTGATACCGCCATTCTGTTCTTAGCCTAGTAGCAGCTGCACTCTGCAGTGCCTCACCCCTTGAGTAGCTCACTCCTCTCCATTACCCTGCCATACAAATCCGAGCCTCTTCAGCAGCCTGAAACTCCAATCTCTACCCTCTCAACGCTATGAGACCACCATGCTCTGCTGTGGCTCACCTCCCTATATCATGGTGGGGGAAAGTGTTCAAGCAGGAAACCAGGGCAAATGTTGGTCCCCATCATGCGATTCTCTTCTCTCACTGATCACAGTCCTGGATGCCTACTGTCCACTGCCTGAAAACCACTGCCTCATAGATGGTAGTCCTGTTTTCTAGTTGTTTGCCTTAGAAAGCGAGACCAGCACCCATTACTCTCTTTTTCTCTTTATGCCTTCAACAGTAAGTGATGGTTGAGGAAGACAGGACTGCTCTACTGAAAAGGGTTAAGACCCAAATGTTTTCAATGTATAATAAATGCTCTTTACTTAAACGTTTCAGAGAAACTCACTTTCTAACAATCTGTTCTTACAAATGTATGTGCTTACTTTAAGCACAGTACTGTAGCAGAAAAAATGCTCTCTATTGGTGAGGCAATTCCAGACAAATGACACGGAAATGTCCCTGTTTCTTCCAAAAAGCCGACACTCACTTCAGATAGCCAGCTGGCTATCACTCTAACACGCATTTACATTTATTTCCATAACTCTTCCTCCTACTGGCATAACAAAGCAGTAAAGCCTATCTGAAGTAATGAAAGTTAGTTGCTCTTCTTCGTTTCTCTTGTTTATGGGCATGTTCTTGGGGATGGAGAAAAGACTCCTTTTCATATAAATCATTTTCTGGTGTATTTCCATGTCTATTTATAACCACTGTTGAGAAAATAATTAGAAAATAAACAGTCAAAAGTAAAACTTGCAATCCCAGATACAAAGCTAATCAAAAGAAAACTGGCAAATAAGAATAGTATTTTATCAAATAACATGAGAAAAGATGATTTTGCAATCCCAGGAAAATGGACAATAAGTCTTTCCCTGCACAAGCCAGTAGATAGATTTGTGCCCATGGCATATGTGCATGCACATGTGCACACACACATACACACACAGCATTCCAAACACAGTTTGCAGACTAAAATGTGGGACACCCTCTTGCTACTTCTTGGGCAGAATTTCTTCATAATAGAAATCCACATTGCAACTCATCGAATTAATTTTCTCGAAAGGAATCCATGCATAACAAGTTATACCTTTCTTTGGTTTTATTCAGGTCCCCTAGACCTTAAAAGTAAGCATCTGATGTAAATAAAATGCTGTGTTGTCCTTTTGTACTCCTCAGTGTCCAGGCATTCCCAATCTTCTTGGGGCTCTTAGAACAGTCTTCTCACAGGTCACAATGTCTCCTGTAGACCTTGTTGAATTCTATTTCCTCAAGTCTGCACGTGTCCAGCACCCTAATTAGGTACAAATTCTTCTGTGGGACCCATTTCCCAGGAATGCAGTCTAAGCCCCTGGGCTTGATAAAACAAGACCTCTATGAACTGCTCCCAGTCCCCCTTTCCATTTCATCTCCCAACACTTTATGCTCCATCACTAGGAAAAAACTTGCAGCCAATCCCTCTCATAAAACACCCTTTCCTCCTTTCTTCTCTTGTCTAATTCTCAGAAATTTTTCATGTTCACCAATCAAAGCTGGTTTAGTGCCCCAGCCCTGTGCTCACCTTTATAATACACAAACTTCACTGAGTGCTTTCAATACGCTAAGTATGGATGGGCACTTAACATGTATGGTCTTGTTTAGTGCTACCACTAAGCCTGCAAGGTAGGTGCTATTTATTACTATCAGCCCATTTACAGATGAGCAAACAAAAAGAAAGACTATGCAGCATCCCAACGTCACACAGCTGGAGAGCGGTAGAGCCACAGAGCGCATAGGCTTTTCATTATAAACAGCATGAAACAAAATTAGGTGAAAAATTAACAGCATAATAGCTACTTCCACACAAAATGCCCAGAATGTCAATTGTGACCCTATGACAACACTGAAAGGGTAAAAATGAGATAAGAGTAACTCATCAGAATCCTTCAGAAGAGGGTGCAAAAAGAGACCTATAAACTAATATCAACTTTAATGCCCTTAATAAATACCAAAATATTTTACCAAGACAGGGTGACCAGCAATTTCTAAGAATCAAGTAATATACACATGGCTCAAGCAAAATAATGTTTAAAAGAAGTGGCAAAATAGGAAGCATTTTCTTACTAGAGGTTAGGAAAAAAAGCATTAAATCAAAGATTAAGAAGAGCTCTCAGAAGGAAGAATCTGGAATATTTGTATAATTAAATCAATTATGTCCTCAAAAAGTTCTTAACACTGTGTAACAAACAGCATCCTCTATTGGCATAATGTTGGCTCCTACACAAATTGAATGAGTGAAGATTAGTGAATAGGAAAAATCCTGTTGCACTCCATGTGGGCCCTGTGTGCCACAGATCCAATATACCCATTTCTGGCTCCAGATTGTGAAAGTGGGGTATAAAGGAGGCATAAACAGAAATACTGAAGACCTGCTCCTTCCAACTGCCACCCAGACAGCTTCAAGAAGAGCAAGGCAGAAAAGATCAATATTTCAGTACAGGCATCACTCAAGTAGATTACCCTTCTTCACTGGTAGACAAAGAGGCTTGGTCTCTTGGTTAGAGACCAAGGTCTGCTGGTTGCAGACTTGACTGGAAGATCTTAACCTCACTTCATAAGCAAGGTCAAAGTTATCAATGCTGGGCTCTACACTTTTCAGGAAAATTGAAAAACAGAAAAGAATCAAAATTCAAAAAGTAAACATCACTGTAACCTAATTTGAGGCATGAAATTCCCAGAGAAAGCTTTGTCTAGGGAAAACAAGTGAGACTCTACCACTTAACATCATTTTAAGTACTACTCTGCTAAGAGCAATGGATAGCATTTTTCCATTTCTACCAAAGACAGAGCAGTGAAAACAACTTTAGCCTAAAGCATAAGAATTTCAACTTTAAGACAATGACTTTCTCCAAAGCAAGGACTTTTAACTAAGGAGAATGCAGTTTGTATACCCATGACAACATTGCTATTAATTATTAATATGCAGAACTCCAAACTGGTATTCATGTAGAATATGTGATTTTTTAAATTATACTTTAAGTTCTGGGATATGTGTGCAGAACATGCAGGTTTGTAACATAGGTATGTATACACATGCTATGGTGCTTTGCTGCACCCATGAACCTGTCATGTACATTAGGTATTTCTCCTAATGCTATCCCTCCCCTAACCCCTAACCCCCTGACAGGCCCCAGTATGTGATGTTCCCCTCCCCTGTGTCCGTGTGTTCTCATTGTTCAACTTCCACTTATGAGTGAGAACACATGGTGTTTGGTTTTCTGTTCCTGTGTTAGTTTGCTGAGAATGATGGTTTCCAGCTTCATCCATGTCCCTGGAAAGTCCATGAACTCATCCTTTTTTATGGCAGCATAGAATTCCATGGTGTTTATGTGCTACATTTTCTTTATCCAGCCTATCATTGATAAGCATTTGGGTTGGTTCCAAGTCTGCTATTGTGAACAGTGCTGCAGTAAACATATGTGTGCATGTGTCTTTATAGAATAATTTATAATCCTTTGGGTATATACCCAGTAATGGAATTGCTGGGTCAAATGGTATTTCTGGTTCTAGATCCTTGAGGAATTGCCACACTGTCTTCCACAATGGTTGACCTAATTTTCACTCCCACCAACAGTGTAAAAACATTACTATTTCTCCACATCCTATCCAGCATCTGTTGTTTCTTAACTATTCAATGATCACCATTATAACTGATGTGAGATGGTATCTCATTGTAGTTTTGCATTTCTCTAACGGCCAGTGATGATGAGCTTTTTTTCACTGTTTTTAGGCCACATAAATGTCTTCCTTTGAGAAGTATCTATTCATATCCTTCACCCACTTTTTAATGGGGTTGGTTTTTTTGCTTGTACATTTATTTAAGTTCTTTGTGATTCTGGATACTACCCCTTTGTCAGATGGATAGATTGTAAAAATTTTCTCCCATCCTGTAGGTCACCTGTTCACTCTGGTGATAGTTTCTTTTGCTGTGCAGAAGCTCTTTAGTCTAGTTAGATCCCATTTGCCAATTTTGGCTTTTGATACCATTGTATTTGGTGTTTTAGTCATAAAGTGTTTGCCCATGCCTACGTCCTGAATGATACTGTCTAGGTTATCCTCTGGGGTTTTTATGGTTTTAGGTCTTGCTTTTAAGTCTTTAATCCATCTTGAGTTTATTTTTGTATAAGGTGTATGGAAGGGGTCTAGTTTCAGTTTTCCCAACACCATTTATTAAATAGGCATCCTTTCCCTATTGCTTGTTTTTGTCAAGTTTGTCAAAGATCAGATGGATGTAGATGTGTGGTGTTATTTCTGAGGCCTCTGTTCTTTTCCATTGGTCTATATCTGTTTTGGTACCAGTACCATGCTGTTTTGGTTACTGTAGCCTCATACTATAGTTTGAAGTCAGGTAGCATGATGCCTCCAAGCTTTGTTCTTTTTGTTTAGGATTGTCTTGGCTATATGGGCTCATTTTTGGTTCCGTATGAAATTTAAAGTTGTTTTATCTAATTCTGTGAAGAAAGTCAATGGTAGCTTGATGAGAATAGCATTGAATCTATAAATTATTTTGGGCAGCACAGCCATTTTCATGATATTGATTCTTCCTATCCAAGAGTATGGAATGTTTTTTTCATTCATTCGTATCCTCTTTTATTTCCTTTAACAGTGGTTTGTTGTTCTCCTTGAAGAAGTCCTCCACATCCCTTGTAAGTTGTATTCCTAAGTATTTTATTCTCTTTGTAGCAATTGTGAATGGGACTTCACTCATGGTTTGGCTCTCTGTTTGTCTATTATGGTGTATATGAATGCTTATGATTTTTGCATATTAATTTTGAATGCTTGTGATTTTTGTACATTAATTGTGTATCCTGAGGCTTTGCTGAAGTTGTTTATCAGCTTAAGGAGATTTGGGGATGAGAGGATGAGATTTTCTAAATATACAATAATGTCATCTGCAAACAAAGACGATTTGACTTCCTCTCTTCCTATTTAAATACACTTTATTTCTTTCTCTTGCCTGATTGCCCTGGCCAGAACTTCTAATACTATGTTGAATTGGAGTGGTGAGAGAGAGCATCCTTGTCTTGTGCTGGTTTTCAAATGGAATGCTTCCAATTTTTGCCCATTCAGTATGATATTGGCTGTGGGTTTGTCATAAACAGCCCTTATTATTTTGAGATACATTCCATCAATAACTAGTTTATTGAGTTTTTAGTATGAAAGGATGTTGAATTTTATCAAAGGCTTTTTCTGCAACTTTGAGATAATCATGTGGTTTTTGTCATTGGTTGGTTATGTGATGGATTACATTTATTGATTTGCATATGATGAACCAGCCTTGCAACCCAGGGATGAAGTCAACTTGATTGTGATGGATAAGCTTTTTCATGTGCTGCTGGATTCAGTTTGCCAGTACTTTACTGAGGATTTTCGCATGGATGTTCATCAGAGATACTGGCCTGAAACTTTCTTTTTGTTATGTCTCTGCCAGGTTTTGGTATCAGGATGATGCTGGCCTCATAAAATGAGTTAGGGAAAAATCCCTCTTTTTCTATTGTTTGGAATAGTTTCAGAAGGAATGGTGTCAGCTCCTCTTTGTACCTCTGGTAGAATTCGGCTGTGAAGCTGTCTGGTCCTAAGCATTTTTGTGTCAGAAGGCCTCAACTTCAGAACTTGTTATTGGTCTATTCAGGGATTCAACTTCTTCCTGGTTTAATTTGGGAGGGTGTATGTGTCCCAGGAAATAATCCATTTCTTCTAGATTTTCTAGTTTATTTGCATAGAATTGTTTATAGTATTCTCTGGAGGTAGTTTGTAGTTCTGTGGGATCAGTGGTGATATCCCTTCATCATTTTTTATTGTGTCTATTTGATTCTTCTCTCTTTTCTTCTTTATTAGCCTGTCTAGTGGTCTACCTAGTTAATCTTTAAAAAAAAAAACAGCTCCTGTATTCATTGATTATTTTAAAGGGTTTTCATGTCTCTATATCCTTCTGTTCTGCTATGATCTTAGTTACTTCGTATCTTCTGCTAGCTTTTGAATTTGTTTGTTCTTGCTTCTCTAGTTCTTTTCATTGTGATGTTAGGGTGTTGATTTCACATCTTCCCTGCTTTCTCCTGTGGGCATTTAGTGCTATAAATTTCCCTCTACACACTGCTTTAGCTGTGTCCCAGAGATTCTGGTACATGTGTCTTTGTTCTCATTGGTTTCAAAGAACTTATTTATTTCTGCTTTAATTTTGTTATTTACCCAGTCATCATTCAGGAGCAGGTTGTTCATTTTCCATGTAGTTTTGCAATTTTGAGTTTCTTAATCCTGAGTTCTAATTTGATTTCACTGTGGTCTGAGAGACTGTTTGTTATTATTTCTTTCTCTTGCATTTGCTGAATAGTGTTTTACTTCCAATTATGTGGTCAATTTTACAATAAGTGCCATGTGGTGCTCAGAAGAATGTATATTCTGTTGATTTGGGATGGAAAGTTCTACAGATGTCTATTAGCTCTGCTTGCTCCAGAGCTGAGTTCAAGTTCTGAATATTCTTGTTAATTTTCTGTCTCATTGATCTTTCTGACAGTGGGGTGTTAAAATCTCCTACTGTTATTGGGTGGGAGTCTAAATCTCTTTGTAGGTCTCTAAGAACTTGTTTTACGGATCTGGATACTCCTGTATTTGGTGCACATATATTTAGGATAGTCAGCTCTTACTGTTGCATTGATCCTTTTACCATTATGTAATGCTCTTCTTTGTCTTTTTTTAATCTTTGTTGTTTAAAGTCTGTTTTATCAGAGACTAGGATTGCAACCTCTGCTTTTTTTTTTGCTTTCCATTTGCTTGATAAATCTTCCTCCATTTCTTTATTTTGAGCCTATGTATGTCTTTGCACCTGAGATAGGTTTCATGAATACAGCACACCAATGGGTCTTGACTCTTTATCCAATTTGCCAGTCTGTATCTTTTAATTGGGGCATTTAGCCCATTTATATTTAAGGTTAATATTATTATGTGTGAATCTGATCACGTCATTATGATGCTAGCTGGTTATTCTGCCCATTATTTGAGCAGTTTCTTCAATGTCAATAGTCTTTACAATTGGCATGTTTTTGCAGTGGCTGGTACCAGTTTTTCCTTTCCATATTAGGTGCTTCCTTCAGGAGCTCTTGTAAGGCAGGCCTGATGGTGGCAAAATCTCTCACCATTTGCTTGTCTGTAAAGGATTTTATTTCTCCTTCACTTATGAACCTTAGTTTAGCTGGATATGAAATTCTGGGTTGAAAATTCTTTTCTTCAAGAATGTTGAATATTGACCCTTACTCTCTTCTGGCTTGTAGGGTTTCTGCAGAGACTGTGAGTCCAGTGAACTTCCCTTTGTGGGTAACCCAACCTTCTCTCTGGCTGCCCTTAACATTTTTTCCTTCATTTCAACCTTGGTGAATCTGATGATTATCTGTCTTGGGGTTGCTATTCTCAAGGAGTATCTTTGTGGGGTTCTCTGTATTTCCTGAATTTGAATGTTGGTCTGTCTTGCTAGGTTGGGGAAGTTTTCCTGGATAATAGCCTGAAGAGTGTTTTCTAACTTGGTTCTATTCTCCCCATCACTTTCAGGTACACCATTCAAATATAGGTTTGGTCTTTTCACATAGGCCCATATTTCTTGGAGGCTTTGTTCATTCCTTTTCATCCTTTTTTCTCTAATCTTGTCTTCACACTTTATTTCACTAAGTTGATCTTCAATCTCTGATATCCTTTCTTCCGCTTGATTGATTCAGCTATTGATACTTGTGTATGCTTCATGGAGTTCTCGTGCTGTGTTTTTTCAACTCCATCAGATCATTTATGTTCTTCTCTAAGCTGGTTATTCTAGTTAGCAATTCCTTTAACCTTTTTTCAAGGTTCTTAGCTTCCTTGAATTGGGTTAGAACATGCTTCTTTAGCTCAGAGAAGTTTGTTATTACCCACCGTCTGAAGCCTACTTCCATCAATTCATCAAACTCATTCTCCATCCAGTTTTGTTTCCTTGCTAGTGAGGAGTTGTGATCCTTCAGAGGAGAAGAGGCATCTGGTTTTCAGAATTTTGAGACTTTTTGTGCCAGTTTTTCCTCAACTTCATAGATTTATCTACCTTTGGTCTTTGACACTGGTGATCTTTAGATGGGATTTTTGTGTGGATATCATTTTTATTGATGTTGATGCTGTTCCTTTCTGTTTCTTAGTTTTCCTTCTAACAGTCAGGCACCCCTGCTGCATATCTGTTGTAATTTGCTGGAGGTCCACTCCAGATCCTGTTTGTCTGGGTATCACCGGTGGAGGCTGCAGAACAGCAAAGATTGCTGCCTGTTCCTTCCTCTGGAAGCTTCGTCCCAGAGGGGCACCTGCCAGATGCCAGCCAGAGCTCTCCTGTATGAGGTGTCTGTTGACACCTGTTGGGAAGTGTCTCCCAGTCAGGAGGCATGGGGATCAGGGATCCACTTGAGGAGGCAGTCTGCCCCTTAGCAGAGCTCAAGTGCTCTGCTAGAATATGTGATTTTTGCCTCAGGAGTTTCAGTAATAATAGATAATACAACAATTTATTGAGTGCTTCACTATAGGCCAAAAGTCACTCAGGGAGGCCTGAGGGGAAGCCCAGTTCTGCTAGTGCTGTGGGATTCACATAGGTATTAGTCTACTCTCAAAGTTCTATGAAGAACTACCTGAGATTGGATACTTTATGAAGAAAAGAGGTTTAAGTGACTCACAGTTCCACAAGTTTAATAGGAATCATGACTGGAAGGCCTCAGGAAACTTACAATCATAGAAGGCAAAGAGGAAGCAAGCACCTTCTTCTAATGCCAGCAGGAGAGGGTGGTTGATGGGGGAAGTACCAGACTTTTAAACCATCAGATGTTGTAGGAACTCACTCAGTGTCATGATAATAGCACAGGGGAAATCTGCCACCATAATCCAATCATCTCACCAGGTCCCTCCTCTGACACATGGGGATTATAATTCGACAAGAGATTTGGGTGTGAACACAGAGCTAAACCATACAAACACACAAGTTCCCTGTTTCAATGCACACTCTCTTGACTACAGAGGTAAGACCAACGCAAATTAAACTTACACTTACAAAATGGGATAATACCTGGTTTATGAGGTTTGAGAAAAGATTCAATAAGTTAATCATATCTACCCTGTGTCTATTATGTAGCAAGCACCTCATAAATGTTAGCTATTGTTACTGGCAAATAATTTTAACTTTACTTGGGTCACCTTCTTCCTGTTATTCAATCCCTGATTCTATTAAAGGCAAGAAAGGGTATTTAGGTCAATTTGGGTAATATAACTTCAAGATGAAAAAGAACTGTCCATGTGTTTAACCATGCAGTCTATCCACAGCCATCTACTCCCTACATAGACATTGATAACATGCCCATCATGCATGGAGCACTGGGGTAGGCCTCTGTGGGGAAAGTCAAAATGAAAATGGCACAACCCATACCAGTGCTCAAAGAACATCATCAACTTATTGTTAACCACAAACACTTGCAGAATATTCCCCATATGCCAGGTAGTGCTCTAAGCACTGTGTTTGTATGTGTACACACTTGTAAACACATATATTTACTCTTTTAATCCTCAAAATAACCCTTTAAAGTATTACTTATTATCCCTAATTTATGGATGAGAAACTGAGGCACAGAGAGAAATTATAACTTGCTCTAGATTGCACAGCCTGTAATTGGCAGAGCTGAGATTCAACTCCTGGCTATCTGGTTTCAGAGTCTTAGGCTCCTAACTACTTGATAAGCTGCCTCTCCCTAGATGTGTCCACTAAGAACTAGAACGAGAACAGACTATGATAAGGACCCAGTAGGAACAAAAATAAAGCGTCGTGTTTGTGGGTAAGTTGTGCTATCCTGACACATAACAGAAAGAACAAGAGGCCTTTAACTACAAAATGATGTGTTTAAGCACACCATAGCAACCCAGGCTGAAAGTCATCCAAAAACCACTTGTGTCTGTCACCTTGAAGAGGCATCTTCTCTCAGTTATTTAGCACATGCTTCAGGGAAAGAGGAGGGCTAAGAACCGGGGCTTAGAAGTCAGATATGACTGGATTTTATTGTCAGGTCCTCCAATGACAGCCCTGTGCTCTTCAGGAAATAAATTACTTGACCTCTCTCTGTGATTCAATATCCTCATTGTAAGGATTCAATGAGAAAATTTATGAAAGAGTTTATTTCTAGGAGATGGCTCTAAGTGCTAAATAAATAATAAAAATACTAAATAAATAAATATAATTGTTGTTGCTACTTTGCTTCAAGACTCATTCTTAAGCAATATGTAAGAGCACCAAGCACATAATATCAATCTATAAACCAAAAAGTATGCAACTTACAGGGTTTGAAATACATTGTAGATTCATTATGATATCAATAAGTATGAAATATTAGAGCCCAGAAAGTATGATAAATCTGTGTTTCAAAATGCTAGAGAACAAAAAATTATTTTATCTTATGAGATAAGAGCAGTTGTGTATTGAGGGACTACTCTGTCCTCAGTCCTATTACAGGTACTACATAGATGTTACTCAGTCTTCAAAACCACTCGAGGGGAAGAGGGAGAGCTACGAGGGCCAAATAGGAACACCTCTGGAGTGCAGTTCCCAGTGAGAACAATGCAGAGGGTGAGTGATCACTACATGTCCAAACGAGCTTTTACTGCCCACAGACCAGGAAATTCCTGGGCTGAAAAGCACCACAAGTTTCCAGCACAACTGTTTCAGCTTGTACCATGGGTCTCCACACAAAAATTCACACAAATCTGGGCAGCCATTTCAAGGGACACCTGGAATACCTGGGATACAGAGCCACCCATTCAACTGAAAAAAAAAACAGGAGCTGAAACAGAGAGTCAGGTGATCTGGTTCAGCGGGTCTCACCCTCACAAAGACCGGCAGTTTGAAACATTCTGGATTGAGAGTTTCACACAGCAAGTGCGGCTGGACTCAGGACAGTCCAGCTTGGTAGGGGGAAGGGTATCAGCCATTACTGAGGCAGTCCGCCATTGCCAAGGCAATCCACCTTTAATGAGGCAGTTAAAGATTACCAAGGCAGTCCGCCATTACTGAAGCAGACCACCAATACCAAGGCAGTTCTAACTGTACCTCTGTAAACAAAGCCACAAGGAAGTTCACACAGCAGCTGGGCACAGCCCACAGAAGCTCAGTAACACCTCTGCTGGCAGACTATGACTTGACTACCTCCTTGCTGGGCAGGGCATCTCTGAAAAAAAGGCAGCATCACATCAAGAACTTATTTAAAAAGCCCCACCTTCCCAGGACAGAGCACCTGGGAAAAAAGGCAATTACGAGTTCCCCTACAGCAGACATAAACATAGCTGCCCAGCAGCTCTGAATGGAACAACAGAGCTCCCAGATCAGCACTTGAGCTCCTATGAGGAACAGACTGTCTCCTCAAGCACTCCCTGACCCCAGTATATCCAAAGAGGCACCTCATAAAGGTGAGCTCAGGCTGACATCTGGTGGGTACCCTTCTGGGATGAAGATAACAGAAGAAGGAACTGGCAGCAACCCTTACTGTTCTGCAGTGGCCGCAGGTGATCTGCAGGCAAGCAGGGTCTGGAGTGGACCTCCAGCAGACCTACAGCAGAGGGGCCTGATTGTTAGAAGGAAAACTAAAAAACAGAAAGAAATAACTTCAGCATCAACAAAAAGGATGTCCACTCAGAGACCCGATCTGAAAGTCACCAACTACAAAGACCACAGATAGATAAATCCACAAAGATGGGAAGAAACCAGCACAAAAAAGATGAAAACACCCAATACCAGAACACCTCTCCTCCTCCAAGGAATCACAACTCCTCACCAGCAAGGGAAAAAAGCTGCATAGAGAATGAGTCTTATGAACTAAGAGAAACAGGCTTCAGAAGGTGGGTAATAACAAACTTTTCTGAGCTAAAAGAACACGTTCTAACCCAATGCAAAGAAACTAAGAACCTTGAAAAAAGGTTAGACAAAATATTAACAAACAAACAGCTTAACGAAGAATATAAACAACTTGATGGACCTGAAAAACACAACACGAGAACTTTGCAAGGCATACACAAGTTTCAATAGCCGAATCGACCAAGCAGAAGAACGGATATCAGAGATTGAAGATCAACTAAATGAAATAAAATGAGAAGGCAAGATTAGAGAAAGAAGAGTGAAAAGGAATGAACAAAGCCTCCACGAAATACAGGATTATGTGAAAAGACCTAATCTACATTTGATAGGTGTACCTGAATGTGTCAGAGAGAATCAGTCCAATCTGGAAAACATTCTTCAGGTTATTATCCAGGAGAACGTCCCCAATCTAGCAAGGCAGGCCAACATTCAAGTCCAGGAAATACAGAGAACACCACAAAGATATTCCTCAAAAAGAGCAACCCCAAGGCACATAATAGTCAAATTCGCCAGGGTTGAAATGAAGGAAAAAAATGCTAAGGGCAGCCAGAGAGAAAGGTCGGGTTACCCACAAAGAGAAGCCCATCAGACTCACAGCCAATCTCTTAGCAGAAACCCTACAAGCCAGAAGAGAGTGGGGGCCAATATTCAACATCCTTAAAGACAAGAACTTTCAACCCAGATTTTCATATCCAGCCAAACTAAGCTTCATAAGCGAAGGAGAAATAAAATCCTTAATGAACAAGCAATTGCTGAGAGATTTCATCACCACCAGGCCTGTCTTTCAAGAGCTCCTGAAAGAAGCACTAAACATAGAAAGGAATCACCAATATCAGCCACTCAAAAAATGTACCAAATGGTAAAGACCATCAACACAATGAAGAAACTGCATCAACTAATGGCAAAACAAGCAGCTAGCATCAAAATGGCAAGATCAAATTCACACATAACAATATTAACCTTAAATGTAAATGGGCTAAATGCCCCAATCAAAAGGCACAGACTGGCAAATTGGATAAAAAGTCAAAACCCTTCCATGTGCTGTATTCAGGAAACCAATCTCGCATGCAAATACACACATGGGAACAAAATAAACGGATGAAGGAAGATTTATCAAGCAAATGGAGAGATGCAATCCTAGTCTCTGATAAAATAGACTTTAAACCAACAAAAATCAAAAGAGACAAAGAAAGGCATTACATAATGGTAAAAGGATCAATGCAAAATGAAGAGCTAACAACCCTAAATATATACACACTCAATACAGGAGCACTCAGATACATAAAGTAAGTTCTTAACAACCTACAAAGAGACTTAGACTCCCACACAATAATAGCAGGAGACTTTAACACTCCACTATCAATATTAGACAGATCAATAAGACAGAAAATTAACAAGGATATCCAGGACTTGAACTCAGATCTGGACCAACCAAACCTAATAGACATCTACAGAACTCTCCACCCCAAATCCAGAGAACATACATTCTTCTCAGCACCACATCACATCCACTCTAAAATTGACCACATAATCGGAAGTACATCACTCCTCAGCAAATGCAAAAGAATGGAAATCATAACAAACAGTCTCTCAGACCACAGTGCAATCATGTTAAAACTCAGGATTAAGAAACCAACTCAGAACTGCCCAATTTCATGGAAACTGAACAACTGGCTCTTGAATGTTGACTGGATCAACAATGAAATGAAGGCAGAAATAAATATGTTCTTCAAAACCAATGAGAACGAAGACACAATGTACCAGAATCTCTGGGACACATTTAAAGCAGTGTCTAGAGGAAAATGTATAGCAATAAATGCCCACATGAGAAGCAAAGAAAGATCTAAAATCAACACCCTATTATCAAAATTGAAAGAGCCAGAGGAGCGAGAAACCAAAAAAACTCAAAAGCTAGCAGAAAACAAAAATTAACTAAGATCAGAGCAGAACTGAAGGAGATAGAGACGCAAAAAAATCCTTCAAAAAATCAGTAAATCCAGGAGGTGGTTTTTTGAAAAGATCAACAAATTAGACAGACCACTAGACAGATTAATAAGAGAAGAATCAAATAGGAGCAATAAAAAACAATAAAGGGGACATCACCACTGATTCCACAGAAATACAGACTACCATTAGAGATTATTATAAACAACTCTATGCACATAAGCCAGTAAACCTGGAAGAAATGGATAAATTCCTGGACACTTGCACCCTCCCAAGACTAAACTAGGAAGAAGTTAAAACCCTGAATAGACCAATAACAAGGGCTGAAGTTGAGACAGCAATTAATAGCCTACCAACCAAAAAAAGCCCAGGTCCAGAGGGGTTCACAGCTGAATTCTACCAGAGGTACAAAGAGGAGCTGACCACTCCTTCTGAAACTATTCCAGACAATACAAAAAGAGGGAATCCTTCCCAAATCATTTTATGAGACCAACATCATCCTGATACCAAAACCTGGCAGACACTCAACAAAAAAAGAAAACTTCAGGCCAATATCCATGATGAACATAGATGCAAAAATCTTCAATAAAATACTGGCAAACTGATTGCAACAGCACATCAAAAAGCTTATCCTGGGCATGCAAGGCTGGTTCAACATATGCAAGTCTATAAATGTAATTCACCACATAAACAGAACCAAATACAAAAACCACGATTATCTGAAAAGATGGAGAGAAGGCCTTCGACAAAATTCAACAGCCTTTTATGCTAAAAACTCTCAATAAACTAGGTATCGAAGGAACATATCTCAAAATAATTAAAGCCATTTATGACAAACCCACAGCCAATATCATACTGAATGGGCAAAAACTGGAAGCATTCCCTTTGAAATCTGGCTCTAGACAAGGATGCCCTCTGTCACCACTCCTATTCAATATAGTATTGGAAGTCCTAAACAAAGCAAGTAGGTAAAAAAAAAAGAAATAAAGGGTATTAAATTAGGAAAAGAGGAAGTCAAATTGTCTCTATTTGCAGATGACATGATCATGTATTTAGAACACCCCATCACCTCAGCCCAAAATATCCTTAAAATGATAAGCAACTTCAGCAAAGTCTCAGGATACAAAAACAATGTGCAGAAATCACAAGCATTCCTATACACAAATAACAAACTAAAAGGGGGCCAAATCATGAGCAAACTCCCATTCACAATTGCTACAGAGAGAATAAAATACCTAGGAATACAACTAACAAAGGACGTAATGGACCTCTTCAAGGAGAACTATGAACCACTGCTCAAGGAGGTAAGAGAGGACACAAACAGATGGAAAAACATTCCATGCTCATGGTTAGGAAGAATCAATATTGTGAAAATGGCCATACTGCCCAAAGTAATTTATCAATTCAACACTATCCCCATCAAGCCACCTAAGACCCTCTTCACAGAACTGGAAAAAACCACCTTAAACTTCATATGGAACCAAAAGGGAACCCACATAGCCAAGATAATCCTAAGCAAAAAGAACAAAGATGAAGACATCACGCTACCTGACTTCAAACTATACTACAAGGCTACAGTAATCAAAACAGCATGGTACTGGTACCAAAACAGAAATATCGACCAATGGAACAGAACAGAGGCCTCGGAGGCAACACCACACATCTACAACCATCTGATCTTTGACAAACCTGACAAAAACAAGCAATGGGGAAAGGATTCCCTGTTTAATAAATGGTGTTAGGATAACTGGCTAGCCATGTGCAGAAAACAGAAGCTGAACCCCTTCCTGACACCTTACACTAATTAACTCCAGATGGATTAAAGACTTAAACATAAGACCTAACACCATAAAAACCCTAGAAGAAAGCCTAGGCAAAACCATTCAGGACATAGACATAGGCAATGACTTCAGGACTAAACACCAAAAGATTTGGCAACAACAGCCAAAATAGATAAACAGGATCTAATTAAACTACAGAGCTTCCATACAGCAAAATAAACCATCATTAGAGTGAACTGGCAACCAACAGAATGGGAAAAAAATTTTGCAATCTACCCATCTGACAAAGGGCTAATATCCAGAATCTACAAATAACTAAAACAGATTTAGAAAGAAAAACACAAACCCATTCAAAAGTGGGTGAAGGACATGAACAGACACTTTTCAAAAGACATATATGAGGCCAACAAACATATGAAAAAATGCTCATCATCAGTGGTCATTAGAGAAATGAAAATCAAAACCACATTGAGATACCATCTCACGCCAGTTAGAATGGTGATCATTAAAAATTCTGAAGACAACAGATGCTGGAGAGGATGTGGAGAAACAGGAACACTTTTACACTGTTGGTAGGAGTGTAAATTAGTTCAACCATTGTGGAAGACAGTGTGGCCATTCCTCAAGAACCTAGAAATAGAAATTCCATTTGACCCAGCAATCCCATTACTGGGTATATATCCAAAGGATCAAAAATCATTCTATTATAAAGACACATGCACACATATGTTCATTGTGGCACTGTTTATAATAGCAAAGACCTGGAACCAAACAAAATGCCCATCAATGATAGGCTGGACAGGGAAAATGCGGCACATATACACTATGGAATACTATGCAACCATAAAAAATGATGAGTCATGTCCTTTGCAGGGACATGGATGAATCTAGAAACCATCATTCTCAGCAAACTGACACAAGAACAGAAAATCAAACATTGCATGTTCTCACTCATAAGCAGGTGGTGAACAAGAACACATGGATACAGGGAGGGGAGCATCACATACTTGGGTCTATTGTGGGGGACTAGGGAAGGATCAGTGGGGGTTAGGGAGTTTGGGGAGGGATAACCTGGGGAGAAATGCCAGATATAGTTAATAAGGGGATGGAGACAGCAAACCACATTGCCATGTATATACCTATGCAACAATCCTGCATGATCCGCACATATACCCCAGAACCTAACACACAATTTTTAAAAATATGAAAAAAAAACACTCAAGGGTTTATCAAACAATCCTGGTTTTACAGATGAGGATTCTGAGCCTCTCAAAGGTTAAATAATTGACTCCAGGTCACACTACCAATAAACAACAGAGTCTATTGCTTAAAATCAAAAGACTTAATCAGTGAAGCAGTCAGAAACATAGCCATTCCACAAAGCATTTCCTTGGCACCAATCAGGATTTCAATGACCAACATTCCAATATTATCCATCTCTAAATCCCCATTATGCATACTGTGCTTTCAAGAAGCCTAGGCTGGGTAGTGGCTCACACCTGTAACTTTGGGAAGCCAAGGTGAAAGGATCGCTTGAGCCCAAGAGCTCCAGACCAGCCTGGGCAACATAGGAAGACCTGTGTCTGTATGTAAAAAAAAAATTAAAGCTAGCCAGGCTGATGTGAGAGAATTGCTTGAGCCCAGGAGGTTGAGGCTGCAATGAGCCATGATTGCAACGGGGCAAGACCTGTTTCCAAAAAAAAAAAGAAGAAGAAGAAGCAGTCTAAATCACTGACTGGGCGGTCATGATATGCCACCAGGCAAAGTGACATACTACAGGTATTGATCGACTTACGACCTATGCAACTTATGACCATTCGACTTTACGACCACAATCGCTAGGCACGACTGCTCCGCGTCTGGCAGTGCAAACGTTGCCCAGCTGGGCGTACGACAGTGCGGACCAGCTTCCGGCAGCACTACCGTCTCCACGTGCACCATTTCAACTGTTATCCCAGACTCGGTACAGTAATTTGTGTTTTGTGTCTGGGATATTTTTCATCAAACCCCTCCCAAGATGTCTACCAAGAGGAAATTGTCTTTGTATACGCCTCAGCCGGCCAAGAAGGAAAGAAAGGCCATCAATCTCGACACGAAAATGAAGGTAATTAAGCAGTACAAAGGAGGAAAGAAAGTGAATGTGATCGCATGTGATATGAAGTTATCACATTCTACTGTGTTGATGATTTTGAAAGATAAGAAAGAATTCGTGAAGCTGTGAAAGGTTCTGCACCCATACGATCAACAGTTATAACAAAGCAATGAAGCGGGCCCATCCATGAAATAGAGAAACTGCTATATATTTGGATGGAAGATCAAATTCAAAAATGGACACCATTAAGTCTTTTTAATGTGCAGATGAAGGCGAGAAGTCTATTTCAGACTCTGAAGGAGCATGCTGGAGAAGATTACAGTCAAGAATTTGTAGCAAGCACTGGCTGGTTCCAGAGATTCAAGAAAAGATTCCAAATGCATAGTGTTCAAGTGACTGGAGAAGCAGCGAGTGCTGATGAGGAAGGAGCACGTAAGTTTGTTGATAGTCTGGCTGAATTAATTACAGATGAGGAATATCTAGCAGAACAGATTTTCAATGTTGATGAAACTGGATTATTTTGGAAACAGATGCCAGCACACACTTATATTCACAAAGAGGCCAAAAGCATGCCGGGACTTAAAGCATTTAAGGATAGGCTAACTATGCTGCTTGGTGGGAACATAGCAGGGTTTAAGCTGAAGCCGTTCTTAATTTATCACTCAGACAACCCGCATGCGTTCAAGAATGTTAACAAGCACACACTGCCCATCTACTTTCGTTCTCAAAGCATGGATGACACAAGGATCGTTTGAAGACTGTTTTATGAACTGTTTTATTCCTCAAGTTCGAGAATATTGTTTGGAGAAAGATATTCCTTTCAAGATTTTATTGCTACTCGATAATGCGCCTGGACACCCACCACATCTAGGCGACCTCCTTCCAGATGTAAAATTTGTTTTTCTTCCACCAAACACGACTCCACTCATCCAGCCTATGGACCAAGGTTCGATTGCTACATTAAAGGCCAACTATCTCCGAACCACCTTTGCTCAAGCAATATCCACCCTAGATGCTGACTCAGAACTAACATTGCAAGATTTTTGGAAACACTACAACATTTTGATGTATATCAAGAATATCGCTACCGCCTGGGAGGCTGTGATGACAAAGTGCATGAATGGCATCTGGAAAAATTGTGTTAAGTGCTATGTTAATGATTTTGACGGATTTGACAGTGAACATGAACTTGAAACGCTTCGGGAAAAAATAGTAAAACTCGCTAAAGACCTTTCTTTGGAGTGTGAAATGGAAGATGTCGAAGAGTTGCTAGACAAAGAATCCAGAGAACTTACAAATGAAGAGCTAATCGAACTGGAAGAAGAAAGAGTGGTGGAAGAAGAAAGAAGAAAAGCAGAGAAAGAAGAGGAGGAGCCAGAAAGAAAGTTCACCACTAAGGGATTATCAGATGGTTTATCTTTACTGAATAAACTTCTTATACATTTTGAAGCAATGGACCCAAATATCAAACGATTTGCAAGGATTGAACGGATGGTGCACGATGTGTTTCGTCCGTATCGTTAAATTTATGAAGAAAAAAAGAAACATACAATTCAGACAAAGCTCACCATGTTTATGAAAAAACGAGCTCCAGTAACCCCAACTGCTGCCTCAGATGACGACATCAACGATCCGCAGCCAAGCACCAGCGGCCAATAAAATGTTTCGTACATGTTTATATATTTTGATATGTTTTGCTATTGGGAAAATATTTCCTATGGTATTTTTTACACCTGTATTTTGTATGTTTGTATGCACTTGTATTTTGTAATTTTGTATGTTTTGCAAATATTAAACCAGTTGTACTGGTAATACAGTGTTTTACTTAAGCCTGACGAATGTAAAAATAAGAAACAAAATGGTGTAGAGATGATACAAATGGCATAAAATGAACAAAGGAAATTATGATATATAACAATAATGAAAGAAAATTATGATAAAATATGACTTAAAGATTTTTATAACATCATTTCACAGTACTGTACATATAGCCTACTCAACTTATGACCAAGTCATGTTATGGCCTGTCTGTCGGAACCAATCGTGGTCATAAGTTGAGCACTAGCTGTACTAGAAATCTCATTCCGTCATCCAGTTTAGTCAGAATTTCCCTTGGAAACATTTTCAGAGACGGATAATTCACAAATTGCCATAGCTATCCAAAAGTGACTATATTTCCACAGCAACACATTGGTTCCCACAGCTAGAACACAGGGAAAACAAAGGAACCTCAATGGCATTAGACAGGGTATGTTTTTCAGGTAAATGTGGATACAGAAGGAAAAGGTAAAGCTAAAGATTCATTTATAATTTTGTTGATAGCAGAACATCCTTACCACCAATGTTCAAATCAATTACTTGTAAACATTTTTGTTTATGGTTTTCTATGTGTCACCTGTTCTCAAGAAAAAAGAAGGCAGCAAGAAAGCTACTGTGTAAATTCTAAGACTCCAGTCTGCCTCTAATACTTGCAGGCTATAATTGCCATCCCTGAAAGGGCAGAGTCCATGTTTTGTTGACCACTGTATCCTTACCACAGCACAATGTCAGGTAAACTTAGGCCTTCAATAAACATGGATGGATGTTCACACTCAGCCATAATACAAAATGCAGAGGAGAAAGGTATGAGTGGCTGCCTGAGGAGGATTACTTATTATTAAACTGCTCTTTGTGACTTTATAGTTACAAAAATGTGGAATTGCAGGAGGTTTGATTTTCTGAATTTTTTTTAAATGAGCACATCTTACACTTTGGGGGTGAAAAATGCCTTCCTATTCCCATTGACTATTCAAATTATTTACCAATATTATAAAATACTTACAGGTCTAAAAAATGCCTTCTAATTGACTATTTCAGAAATGTGAATCATATATGCAAAAATATACTGCTAGCATTGTGCTTGACACAGCAAAAATAAAGAAAAGCAAGGCTGGGCCAACTATGGTTGAATGGAGAGACAGACTCTAAACAAATAATTACCATAATGTACCATACAATTGGTGCTTTTGGCAAAGGAGAACCTCATACTAGAGGACCCAGAGGAGGGAATGACTAACCCTGCTTACATTTCAATCCCACACCATAAAGGAGTTTTCGTTCCTCCAATGTTCTTGCAATTTCCTTGTCCAACCTTCATTATTTCCTTTAAAGAGAAAAAGCTGCACAGTCCTAAATATTCCTAAATAGCCACTGTGTTTCTCAATCATCATCCCATTCCCTGAAAACCTGCATATTGCCTTAAATAAGAAGTTTCCACAAACTAAGAATCAGCCACCCTGTTAACACACAACTTGATTATTTTAGATGAGCTTCATCAGAGTTTTTTGGCCCTAGTGTTTCCTCCACAATTCCTGGCCTTCTTATAGTCAATTAAATTGTATGTGCTTTTCTATCCAAAAATCTTAAAGACACAGACAAATGGATAGTTTTTCTAAAATTTTCTAACACCATCATTAGCAGTTCATTTCATTACACAATCAAAAATTTACTTGATAATGCTTCACTGTGACTGAACAATAAAGTCAATTCTAAATTTCTGATAGGACAGAAAGGGAAATGGGCAGGCCACATAATTCTAATCAAAGGAAAACATATAAAAGGGCTTTCCCACTAAGTACTGAGAAGTGGAATCTTCTTTATTTAGAGACAGGGTCCTACTCTGTCACCCAGGCTGTAGTGCAGTTAGCACCATTATAGCTCACTGTAGGCTTGAATTCCTGGGCTCCAAGCGATCCTCCTGCCTCAGCCTCCCAAGTAGCTGGGATTACAGGCACATGTCACTGCGCTCAGCTAATTTTTTGTATTTTTAGTAGAGACGGGATTTCAACATGTTGGCCAGGCTGGTAGAATCCTCTTTTTAAACAATAGTTTATATAACACTTGCAAATGTAGTGTAGTTTATTTTATTTTCACTAAAAAGCTATGAGGATAATACGAAAGTGTGCCTCAGGGAAAAGTATATTGGAAAGGGAGGCACTGAAAATGTAGAAATAAACACATTTTTCTTATTTCAAGTTTAAAAAGTACTAGACAAGATGACTGAAAACATATTGAGAAGGGAGATTTCACAAAGAGGATGGTCCCTAACACAGGACCTTCTAGGAAAACCATTTGTATGTGGTCTTTTATACAGGAGAATCCCAGAAACAACAGAAAAAGGTTTTCTGAAAATTCAACAACTACTTCACTATTCAGAAAGTTGTCATCTCACTTAGCTAGGGCAGGCACCATCTATATCTCAGCCCCACCACCTGATTTGAAGCTTCAGATTGATCTGAAGCTTATTATCAGTGAAAATCCCTTTATCACCCATGTGTGCTCATAGGTTTCATATTTTAAAAGGAACACATGTGTACAGACTACCTGTTAGTATCTTACTCTCTCCTCAGCTTTTACTTTTCTTAATAGTAAAAAGCTATTCTATTTGTTTGGGGAAGTGCCATACTTTGTTTACTTATTTTTTTTTAATAAATTCCCTTTCCTTTGTGCATCCTATTCATTTCAAAGTGACTTAGAGCACATTGTTCATCATGATGCAAGGGTTTGGTACACAATCATCCCCAAACTGGTGCTCCACAGGTCTGTTAGTATTGAACCAGAGGCAAGAGCTAGCCACTGCACTACACATGTGACAAAAGTCTTTTTGAGTCCCCACAATGTCATTCACACTAAGGCCTAGCTCTTTATCTGCCCACTACACCTGCCCTCCAACGGGGTTGGATCCATGCATCCTATCCAATAGTCTCAACTTCTTCCTCCTGTCTGCTACATAGTTACCCACTTTCCCTACCTGCCCACTGCTTGAATGCATGCTTGGAAGGTATACTACCTATACCGATACCACCATCTCCACCTACTAAGAATTTGGGATATGCCAGAGAGCTTTAATCCTAGCAATAGTATGATAAGGCAGGCACTAATTTCATTTTACAGATAAAAGTTCAGAGAGAATGGTCAGTTATCAACATGCAAGTGGTAGAGCCAGGATTGCAATCCAGATTCTGAGACCAAATTCTGGCTTAGGACCGATTATTTACATTTATATGTATACAGAAGGACGTTGAATAACATTGTTTCATTCAACTTTATTTTGTTATAACACTGATGAGAAAAAAAAAATGGTTCCTGGTCAGATTCACTGTCTGTGTGGAGACTACATATTCTTTTCATGTCTACATGGGTTTTCTCAGGTACTCTGGTTTCTTATCCAGTTTTTAGAGATGTGTCCATTAGGTTGTCTCCATGGTCCCAGTCTGAATGAGTGTGGGTGTGTGTGAGTATGCCCTGTGATGGGACGGTGTCCTGTCCAGAATGGGTCCCCACCTTGTTCCCTGAGCTGCTGGGATAGGCTCTCCCACCCAAGACCCTGAACTAGAATAACTGGATAAATAATTATCTTACTTGTTTTTATTAATCTTTCTTAAGTATATATATAGCTAACATCCATTTCAGTGTTTAATATTAGAAGTGTTTTGGTCCTTATTTAGAAGTTTGGTAATGTTTTTGTGGTCAGAAATATGCCACAGGAACTTAACTCTTGTTTACACCAATTAGCCCATGAGAAAATTGGTTTCTTAACACGTTCTTTCACTTAAGAATGTCAGTTTTCAAGAACATATCAATGACATTAAGTGAAGACTGCTGTTGTTAAACCTTTCACCAAGTCAAATTATTTTTCTTAAAGCTCTAAAATTGCTAAAAGACTTTGATTTATGAGTTTTCTATACAATCTTCCCCAAAATTCATGATTTGGAAGGTAGTTTTTATGTCTTTAGCCCTAGGTAAAGCAGTCTTTTTTTTTTTTTTTTTTTTTTTTTTTTTTTTATTTTTTTTTTTTTTTTTTTTTTTTTTTTTTTTTTGAGACAGTTTTGCTGTTATTGCCCAGGCTGGAGTGCAGTGGCATGATCTCAGCTCACTGCAACCTCCACCTCCCAGGTTCAAGTGATTCTCCTGCCTCAGCCTCCCAAGTAGCTGAGACTACAGGCATGCACCACCATGCCTGGCTAATTTTGTATTTTTAGTCAAGACAGGATTTCTCCATATTGGTCAGGCTAGTCTCAAACTCCTGTCCTCAGGTGATCCACCCACCTTGGCCTCCCAAAGTGCTAGGATTATGGGCATCTTTTTTTATTGCTACTTGGATCAGGTTTGGATTTCCCAGACTTGCTATGACTGTTGAAGAGACTGATAACTGATTTCTTTGAATGTGTGATTATTTCAGTTCACATAATCAATCCACCAAGTGCAGCTACCAAGCACCAAGTGCTGAGTTAGGTGCCAGAAACAGTCACAGTAAGGCATGAAACTCTGAGAGCTCCGAGTCTGGTGGGGCAAACACAACATGCTCACAAATAAACGAAGACAGGTACCACATAAATCCAAAAAATTAGACATTGATCTTTATGAAAAAAATGCTGAGCTAATGTAGGGTAAAAACAGCATATTCTAAAATACTATTTTGAGGAGACTAATGTTTCCATATAACTTTTCTAAAAACAGAAACACTATTATACAAGTATTGCAATCTCACTGTAATTTTTGACAAAGATGGTGAAAAATAAGTAGGGAGAGATTTTCCTCCAAGAAATTCTCTTATTTAAGTTTACTTTTCTTGTGATGGAATTGGCAAAGGTCAGGATTAAAGTAGTTTTTTTCCCCTTAATACTGTTAAGATGAATTTTTCTTTTTTTACTTTAATATAACAGTCCTTCCTTTGCCCTGGTTGTCAGCACAATGAATCAAAAGTACTCTTGAATATTGGTAAGTTGAGAAGCACAGCTTAAAACTCTGAAAGGTCAGTGAACAAATGTTTGATAATCAGATCAGCTTTAACATAGGAATTTGAAAATGAGAAATAGGAAACTTCAGACCTTTTTTCTCCAACATTATTTGAATCATCAATTGCTAACATAGGTTGTTTTGCTTTATCTCTTCAGAACCTTTTAAAGGTTGTTATTTGTAAGTGAACACACACATTTTTCTTTTTCTTTTCCCATTTATTTATTTCATTGCATTTTAGGTTTTGGGGTACATGTGAAGATCATGCAAGATTGTTGCATAGGTACACGCGTGGCAGTGTGATTTGCTGCCTTCCTCCCCATCACCTACCTCTGGCATCTCTCCCCTTGCTCTCTCTCCCCAGCTCCCTACCCCCCACCGTCCCTCCCCTATTTCCCCCCAACTGACCCCAGTGTGTAGTGCTCCCCTCCCTTTGTCCATGTGTTCTTACTGTTCAACACCCACCTATGAGTGAGAACATGCGGTGTTTGATCTTCTGCTCTTCTGTCAGTTTGCTGAGAATGATGGTTTCCAGGTTCATCCATGTCCCTACAAAGGACACAAACTCATCGTTTTTGATGGCTGCATAATATTCCATGGTGTATATGTGCCACACTTTCCCTGTCCAGTCTATCATCGATGGACATTTCGGTTGGTCCCAGGTTTTTGCTATTGTAAACAGTGCTGCAATGAACATTCGTGTGCACGTGTCCTTATAGTAGAATGATTTATAATTCTTCGGATATATACCCAGTAATGGGATTGCTGGGTCAAATGGAATTTCTATTTCTAGGTCCTTGAGGAATCGCCACACTGTCTTCCACAATGGTTGAACTAATTTACACTCCCACCAACAGTGTAAAAGTGTTCCTATTTCTCCACATCCTCTCCAGCATCTGTTGTCTCCAGATTTTTTAATGATGGCCATTCTAACTGGCGTGAGATGGTATCTCAATGTAGATTTGATTTGCATTTCTCTGACAACCAGTGATGATGGGCATTTTTTCATATGTTTGTTGGCCTCATGTATGTCTTCTTTGGTAAAATGTCTGTTCATATCCTTTGCCCACTTTTGAATGGGCTTGTTAGTTTTTTTCTTGTACATCTATTTTAGTTCTTTGTAAATTCTGGATATCCGCCCTTTGTCAGATGGGTAAACAGCAAAAAATTTTTTCCCATTCTGTTGGTTGCCGATTCACTCTAATGACTGTTTCTTTTGCTGTGCAGAAGCTGTGGAGTTTGATTAGGTCCCATTTGTCTATTTTGGCTTTTGTTGTCAATGCTTTTGGTGTTTTGGTCATGAAGTCCTTGCCTACACCTACGTCCTGAATGGTTTTGCCTAGATTTTCTTCTAGGGTTTTTATGGTGTTAGGTCTTATGTTTAAGTCTTTAATCCATCTGGAGTTAATTTTAGTGTAAGGTGTCAGGAAGGGGTCCAGTTTCTGCTTTCTGCACATGGCTAGCCAGTTTTCCCAACACCATTTATTAAACAGGGAATCCTTTCCCCATTGCTTGTTTCTGTCTGGTTTGTCAAAGATCAGATCGTTGTAGATAAGCTGTGTTGCCTCTGAGACCTCTGTTCTGTTCCATTGGTCTATATCTCTGTTTTGGTACCAGTACCATGCTGTTTTGATTACTGTAGCCTTGTAGTATAGTTTGAAGTCCGGTAGTGTGATGCCTCCTGCTTTGTTCTTTTTGCTTAGAATTGACTTGGCTGTGCGGGCTCTCTTTTGGTTCCATATGAAGTTTAAGGTGGTTTTTTCCAGTTCAGTGAAGAAGGGTATTGGTAGCTTGATGGGCATAGCATTGAATCTGTGAATTACTTTGGGCAGTATGGCCATTTTCACGATATTGATTCTTCCTAACCATGAACATGGAATTTTTCTCCATCTGTTTGTGTCCTCTCTTATTTCGTTGAGCAGTGGCTTGTAGCTCTCCTTGAAGAGGTCCTTTACGTTCCTTGTTAGTTGTATTCCTAGCTATTTTATTCTCTTTGTGGTAATTGTGAATGGAAGTTTGTTCTTGATTTGGCTCTCTTTAAGCCTGTTATTGGTGTATAGGAATGCATGTTATTTTTGCACATTGATTTTGTATCCTGAGACTTTGCTGAAGTTGCTCATCAGTTTCAGAAGATTTGGGGCTGAGATGATGGGGCTTTCCAGATATACAATCATGTCGTCTGCAAATAGAGAGAATTTGACTTCCTCCTTTCCTATTTGAATACCCTTTATTTCTTTTTCTTGCCTGATTGCTCTGGCTAGAACTTCTAGTAGTATATTGAATAGGAGTGGTGAGAGAGGACATCCTTATCTAGTGCCAGATTTCAAGGGGAATGCTTCCAGTTTTTGCCCATTCAGTATGATATTGGCTGTTGGTTTGTCATAAATAGCTTTTATTATTTTGAGATACATTCCGTCAATACCTAGCTTGTTGAGTGTTTTTAGCATAAAGGGCTGTTGAATTTTGTCAAAGGCCTTCTCTGCATCAATTGAGATAATCATGTGGTTTTTGTCTTTGGTTCTGTTTATGTGGTGAATTACGTTTATAGACTTGTGTATGTCACATTTTTCTTAATTATGTTATTTGTAAGTGAACACACACATTTTTCTTAAAAGATATATATATATATATCTTTTATCTTTTTTTCGATTTAAGGCTTAGTGTTTTCCTTATATAGATTTATACATGTTCTCTTTTATGATAGTAAATTACTATTTATTATTTCCTTAATTATGTTCAGGAAATAATAGTAATTTACTATCATAAAAGAGAACATGTGTAAATCTATATAAGGAAAACACTAAGCCTTAAATAGAAAAAAGACAAAAGATATATATATATATATACATATATATATATATGTAATTTATATACTCACACATATGTAAATTACATAAGAAAAACAGAAATGGTTAATGAACACCTGGTTAAATGAACCATGGTACATATGATATCCTCCGCACCAGTTAAAAACAAAAAAGGAAGCTGGGTGTGGTGGCACATCCCTATAATCCCAGCTACTTGGGAGGCTAAAGCAGAAGGATCACTTGAGCCCAGGAGTTCCAATCCAGCCTGGGCTACACAGTAAGACCAAATCTCAAGGAGAAAAAATAAGGAAAGTTAAAAACCATAAATTTTATCCCCAAAATATATAGAATATAAGTTTTTAAAGCCCAATAAAACTGTGCATCTATGTATCTATCTATCTACACACACATTTAAGTATAGCAAAAGGTCTATGAAGATACACTCAACTGATAAAAGTGGCTACCTGTAGGGATGGAAAGGGAAAGAAAGATAAGACAGTCAAAGAGGGATTTGTCTGTATAGCGTCAAAGTCTTTTGAGATGTACTCATCTATCATTTGCATGACTAAAAGGAAGTTAAAATATAGTACTGGGCACATTAAAAATAGTGTAACAAATGGACATTGTGGACATTGGCTCAATGTCACCTATTATTCAAAGGAATGTAAATTGAACCAATGAAATATTTCTTATTAAATCGACACTTTAAAATATTCAGTGCTAGTGATGATAAAATGAGATGAATGCTTCTATACACAGGGAATCATTATGCAACAGGAGCCTTAAACATGTCCACACTGTTTGACACAATTCCAGTTTGAATCTATCTTAAGGAAATAATTAGAAATGAGGATAAAATTTGTATCACTGTTTTCACTACTAAAATGCAAAATTATCTAATTGTTCAATAACAGAGAAATAATTTGCAAAACTGAAACATCTACACAGTTGAATAGTACACAGCCATTAAAAATTATATTCATGCAGAAATGCTTAAGATCTTAAACGAAGACAGCAGGATGCAAATTTAGTCCTAAAAGTATAAAATATGTACACATAGAAAAAGAATAGGCAAAATACACCAAGTAAGTTAACAAAATGATAGTTGTGTTTTCACACCTTTCTTGTTTGGTTTTTGTATCCACAGCAACGAGAACAGTTTCCAGCTCATGGCAGCAGGCATGCAGACATTGCTAAGTAAATAACTTTTCCATTAAAAACAGTAACTATAATCTTAAAAAGTATCTAGTCTTTTTCATTGTGTCCTAACTCTTCATATGAAGCATGACTACGTACAGAACTTATTCTGAGAAATGCTGCTGCAAGCATTTCCTTAGAGCAAGCTTAAATTCTTAATGGGCTGATTCAATGATACCACTCTATGACCTCAGGGACTAGGTGTTAAGATGGAAACTTGACTCTTTTGAACATCAGCTCTAGTGTCTCAGATCATCTCACACCTCTGATTCACAACTTTTGGGGGAGAGGGACCAAACCTGGACTTTATAGCTGTGCCCTAACCCCACTCAGAGACACAAATGTATGACGCCTCAGTGGGATTTCCTAGGCAGAAATTCAAACTAGACAAATGTAGCTAGTATTACTGTATTATACTTAGTTTTTCTACATTCTTCTTCTTTACTATAGTGATATCCCTTCTTGCTTCACATCCTTTAATTGATCTAAATTCTTCCCCCATGCATATCCACTCCTTATAATCAAAATCCTCTTTTCCAGATGGGCACAGTGCTCATGCTTGTAATCCTACCATTTTGGGAAAGATCACTTAAGTCCAAGAGTTTGGGACCAGCTTGGTCAACACAGCAATATCCCATCTCTACTAAAAATCAAAAATTAGTCAAAAATGGTGGTGCACACCTGTAGTCCTTGATACTCAGGAGGCTGAGGTGGGAGGATCACTTGAGCACAGAAAATTGAAGCTATAAGCCGTGATTGTGCCACTGCATAAACAGGGCAAGATCCTACCAAAACAAACAGACCAACAAACAAAAACCTCATTTCCTTTTGAGGATTGAATCTATCAGAATATTTAGATTTTAAATGATGGAATATATAATTACTGAGAATTTAAATAATTAGAACTACCAGAAATAGTTGGAGTAAAATGTTAAGACATCTTTTAATAATAATGTTTTTATTGCTGTATTAAACTGCTTAATTACAGAAATAATTCTACATAAAGAAAACATTTTATGTACAGTACTAAAGCTCTAAGTAGGAAATACTACCTGGAATTGCACTACTCAGAGATAATCCAAGTGAACATTTTGATTAATGCCTTTCCAGGTCTCTCCTCCATATTCACAAAGTTTCTTTATTGAAATCATAATCTGTTTATTATAGCCTGTTTTTCATACATTTTGTCCTATGTCATACTTTTCTTGATACATGAAAAATATGAAAAACATGCAATAATCATTGTCGAAGTTATGCAATAGTCTATCATACAGGTAAATTACATTTATTCAACCTCCTTTTAGACATCGTCCAGGCTGCTTCCAATGTTCAGCCTCAAACAATGCTCATTAGGCATCCTCGGAGTGAAATCTCAGAACACATCACTAATCATTTCCTTAGAAATTACTCTTAGAAGTAGACTCACAGAGACAAAGGGTTGATACATTGCTTCTTGTTGAGTCCCCAGGCCTTCTAGGGAAAACAGCCCACTGAGTCATCTCACCATTTGCATTTCTCTCAGGCTCCTTTGGCTGAATTTTCCCAGTCTGTTCCTATTGCCTCTACTGTTAGTTGAATTACAACCTGGTTTTCAAGATACTCAAATACTACAATCTACTGGACACACTCAGTTCAACAAATCATGTGGCTTAATGTAATACCTTAATCTTTTAAAATAAGACCTAAAGTCATCCTGTCTGTTCAGACTTTCTTATGCCTAAATTTTCATCCACCCATCATATCTCTAACATGTTTAAGTGAGTGACTCATACCTATCAATGAACATCCAAGGACCCTCTACTGCTCTTGTTTGATCCTTAGTTCAAAGCCTTTTTTTTCCCCCACACAGTAGCTTTCTGATCAACGGACAAAGTAACCTTTTCTCCAGAAAGTTTGGGAGTGTGGAGCCTGTACCTCCAAATCTCAAACCCTCCTACTGTTAAGACTACTCACCTGGGATGGTGTCAGAGATAAAATGTTGGGGTACTCAGCCCTCTACCCCATTTCATAACGCTAACCCTAAATTTACTTAGCATTACCCTGTTTCTTTTTGTGAAACCAAGGTGTCAGTGGGACTACATGCTGGTACTTTTTGAAATAGAAATGTTGCCTGAGTTGAACAGTAGTTGCTCAGGATTATTCCCTAGGTCATAGTGCTTTTCTATATTGTATCATCAGGAAGAATGAGGCTGCAAAGCAGAATTCAAGAAGAGTGACACCTTCACTATCAGGGCATGAAAGCCATCTAAGAAGATGGCTTCAACCATTTGTTTATTTACCCTGCAAGTAACTAAGCTCATACTGCATCCATTAATCCATAAGAATTCCATTACGTATTAAATAGTTGGTCAATTCTCAAGAAGGCGTTGCTACTCAGGAGGCTAGGGCAGGAGGCTTGCTTGAGCCCAACTATTCAAAGTAACAGTGATCTGTGATTATACCACTGCACTCCAGCCTGGACAACGGAGTGAGATCCTGCCTTTAAAAATATGCAAACTAAGCAAATAATAATAAGGCACTGGATAAGATGCAGATAAACCCAAAGAGCTTATCAGGACTGCCTTTAGCATTCTGGACAGAACAATCCTTTATTGAGTGGGACTCTCCCTCTCCCAACTACTGAAAGGCATTTAGCATCCTACACCCCCAGGATGTTAAATCCTGATATACACACCCATCACCATCATTGTGACCACTGAAAATGTTCCCATGCATTTCCAAACACCAAGGAGAGGGATGACACCATTCCCCACTGAAAACTTCTGTGTCTACTTGGTGGGATGGAATTCACATTCAGGAAATGACAGAAAACGATACTGATCTGGAGATGAAACTGCAAGGTAAAAGCTGTACGTACCATTAAGTAGTCAAAGGCGATCCAAAAGAGTAGAGTAAGTTTTGATAAGAATGGGAGATGGAAACTTGTAACCTTCCCCAGAGTCCATTTCAGGGTTAAAGTGTGTCATGAAATGCCTTTTCATCAACACCCTGGATTTCCCCTGCTTAAGCTGATTACACAGACTAATACAAGGAAAGCACTGAACTCAGTGAGCAGCACATCCTACACCCTTGCCAATGCCAACTTCCAAAACAGGGGTATTGTTCCTGTCCTCCTGTTTAGGGTAAGCGTTCTTGCCATGTGGGCATCTGAGGAAGGCAGAACAGTGAGAGCCCTGGTGAGCTGCCAGGCTTCTCCAGAGGACTCAACCACAGGCCTCACCAGTTCACTGCTGCACTGAGGAGATCAGACCCCTGCCTGGTTCCTTTTTGCCTGCATCAGCTGTGGTCAAAGGGCCATTGTTCCCAGAAGGCCAGTATGTTTAAGCCATCTAGGAACAATGCCCCTTGTTGATCCTCTGTGCTCCAGTTGAATAAGGTCATAGACTGTTTTCAACCTTAGTCACAATCAGTATCATTACCTTTTATTGCACAGTGTTGGCAGTGATATGTTTTCTGATAACATCTTCCTGCTCAAGTGAGACTGAAAAGGTCAGTGAATGAACTATCTTTTATGGATCCTGTTCAAAATTTATTAATGACATAGTATATACTAAGTATTATATGGGACCTGATTCTCAAACTTCTGGAGCTTTTTTTAAGTGCAAAGTGCTCATTTTAAAATGCAGATTTCTGGGCCTCCCAAAGTCTGATTGATTCAGTAAGTTGGGGGGCATGAACCTGCAAATTAACCACCCCTACCTGTTTCTGATACAGGTGATCCAGGGGTATGATTTTTGAAGCAATGCCACAGAATAATAGTAAATTACATTTAAAACTAGCATCTTCTTCTTGATACTTTATATTCTATCTCCTTGAAATGGATCTTTCACTAGCAAAATAAACATTAAGTAAAAGTCCAACGGAAACAAGAAATCAACTTAATTATGAAAGAAAATTAGAGTCTCTGCTGTAAGGCTCACATACAGACACGATAAGCCTACACAACTAAAAGTTTTATTCATGTATATATAAAATTTACATTTTAGTCTGCATATGAGAGTGGCTAAACCAGATGATTACTTATGTCAAAGCATACTGAATATAATTATACAACCTCATATTTGAATATGCTCTACTAATTTTTCAGAATTTCTTAATCTTCACGAAAGAATTATCTTATCTTACAATCTGATGACCTGTATCAGACTGGCATGAAAATTAAGGCATAAAGAATTTATGCAACATGTCTAAAGGTCAATACAAGGACCTAAACATCCAGAAGGTCGTGATATTTTCTGCTAGATTAGAAATGTCAAAAGGTTTCGTGCCACATGCCAATTTACACAGACCAGTAGACCAGAAACAGCTGCCTGGAGTGCACTAAGAAAGCCAGCCCAGGGGAAGGGTGTGGTGATAAATTAGTAATTAACAGACTGGCTCATCTGGCAGGTAAAAAAAATGGTGGCATCTGTGCCACATCTCATGCTAGATATGCCAACTCTCAGAGAATTTAGCAGCACTTAAAATACTCACAAATATCGCTACTCTCATTTCCTTCACTCAACAAATATGAATAAGCATCCACTATATGCCAGCCACTAGAGATATGCCAAGAGACTACTACCAAGGGGGTCAATGTCATGAAATAAGGTGATTTCTAACCTACGGCTTTCTCTGACAAAATGAGATTTAAGGGGGAACTGAAGAAAGAATCGAAGTCAATAATTTGAAAAAAAAAAAAAAAGAAAGGAAAGTAGAAGTAAATGCTATGTCAGAGAAACCAAAACTAAGCCACCACGACTAGACTGAAGAGGCAGAACGTGGAGGGCTGGGCATTAGGGGGCAACTGCCAGGTCATGTGAGCCACTGAGGTAATGAAATGATGATTTCAACTTAAGACAATGAGAGGTCACTGAAAGATGCTGCAGGTTTGTTTGCTGTCTGTTTTGGCTTTTAGGGGAAGGGGGAAAATTAATAGATTTGCATTTCATAAAGAGGGTGGAAAAGAGTCACAGTGAAAATGAATAGCAACTGCAGTCACCCAGATGACTGGGCCAGGAGGGTGGATTTGAGATACTTCTTGGAGGCAGAATCAACAGAAACTTTGTTTGAGAAAGAATACAGAAGATGACAGCATGGAAGGAGACCAAGATGCAGCTCTGATTGAAGTGCTTCAGACATATTCAATTAGAAACTCTACAAGGCAACAGGACCAACCAGGGGTGGAGGCCTCAGGAAAGGACTTTTGAAAATGTGGGGGTTTCAGGCACAGAAAAGGGTAAGATCCAAAATACTAATTCTTTACCTTCTGTTTTCCAATTCCTGTTAAGTTTTATAATACTTATGCTGTTCTACTCTTGAAGATTTAATCCAGTCGAGATGTCATCATGCAAATCTCTGGTTTTCTAAATTACAGCACTTACTGTAACTTTTTAGCTCTCAAAGCAACTTAACTCAAGCAACCAGAAACTTCTACTGAAAATATTTAAGGAGTACTATACATTACTGCCTTATATGGTATGCCAAGATAATTTCACCTTTTATTGGCTATATAACACATCATGTGACTTAACATCCACACGAGGAGCATTAATTTTACCCCCCAGCTCTGCCTTCATAATGACTCAAGTCCCTCCCTGAAGGCCCCATTCCTTTGTGAATGGCGAATACCTAGCTCATCTTGCCATACTCAAAGCCCACAGAGAGAAGTTGTTAAGTTGCCCTACTTGGAGACAAGACCAGAGGTGAGGCCAAGATCCTCGAAAATTGAATAAAAACGCTGGCCCATGGCTGAGCCACCCATTCTGGGAGATGTTTGGGAAAGAAAGGAGGCTGTTTTGAGTTTAATCAAGAGAACAAAGGTGGAGCCTCCAGAAGTTACTATTAGAACCAAACTGCAGGGTTCATACACTTTTTTTTTTTTAAAAAAAAAAAGGATTTTTATTCCTGAAGCCAAAGTTTTCTTTTCTAATAAAATACAACCTCCCAGGAAGAAGGCACTAAAACTTCTGCCAGTTATTTCCACTTCAAGGAGAGTGTTTTATTCTTTCCTGACAACAGGTTTTAATGGGAATAGATGAGGATGCTGATGTCCAGAGGGTAAGAGGCTACAAGTCCCACTCTTTTACCTATAATCGCCATGGCTGGAACCACAATCTTTCGTCTTAAAATCCTTCACCAAAGCTACCACCACTAGCATCAGATTCTCAAGACACATAGCTTTGAAGTTCCAGCAACCAAATTAGACCTTCTCATGAGGGGAAAGAAAGTGCACAGTCATACCCTGTAATTCCCACTTTTCATTCTTCAAAGACTTCTACATCATAAAATACATGTAAACAAAATTTTCCGGGTTCTATGTCTGAATAAATGGCCGGAAGCACGTTTATTATTCTCCTTAAGATTATTTTTAAAAATTCAAAAAATATCTGACACACATATGTGTTTACAGTGATTTTTAAAAATCACTGTTTTGAAGTGTTGCCACTCATTTTATTCTTAGACATTTGTTTAAAAACAGATTATGAGATATTTGAAAAATTGAGATAAAGAAGTAAAACTAAAATTTCTATGATGTCACCAACCTGGGCTTAGAACAGAAAATATACATACTTGCTCTTAGAAAACAGTGGTTAAGAGAGAATTTATGAATAACATGAGTCCAAATACAATGGTTAAAAAGCAAACTGCCATAAAGAAAAGTCTGTAGGAAAACAGAGAAGCTATACACACACACGTATGCACACACACACACACACACATACACACAAAGAAAGAGAGGGCGAGAGAGGTATATACAACCTATGAAGATTGTATTTTATATATATATATATATGCATACATACATACATAAAACAATATATATATTAAATACTGTTGAAAAAGTCTCAATTATTGTTTAATTTTTTTGTTTTTCAGCAACCATTCATGAGTATTTTTTTGGTTATTTTAATGTAATGCCAAGTGCAAAAAAAAAGAAAAAGAAAAGGGAAGTCTTCTCAGTTTGCTTTGTTTTTAAAACACAACTTACCTGCTTTTCAGACCAATAGCATGCTGTCTCTGTTTAGGCTTGGACCTGCTTCCCTCACACACACAGTGTCTATATGATAGCTCTTGGGCCAATTTTAACAAGGGACATTAAGCATCCACATCTGATCTTCCACAATCCAGACAGTACAGGGAAATAAAGTTAGCACACAAACTGTCTTGGAGACAAAGCAATGACTTTGTGCAGAGCAATGAACATGTCAAGACAAACAGATTTTCCATTACAATATGCTCAGCTGGAAAAAATGAGTATGTGGCAAGGCTGGCAACTTGACTTACAAATGACTGTAAAATATGTGGCTGCTTTTCTCATCACTTGGAATTATGGAAAGGAAAGAGGACAGCAGGGACATAAGGCAGTATGCTTCAACACATCCACACAGGAGGCCCAAGGGCCAGCCCGCAATCAGGTTATTTCAAAAAGCCAAGATAAGTAAATATATACATTACATAATTAACATTACATACATCTAGTTGTAAAAAATTAGTAACCGTTAGAACAAGAGTTTGGGCTAAGAAACAAATATGTAGTAGAGGTAAAAAACAAATCATACTGATTGCAGGGAAAAGAAGTTCTTGTAGGAATTGGGGCCTGCAGGCCAAGTGAACCCTGAAACAAAGTGTGGCTGATGTTCCACTTACAGAGGAGACAGGAGGGATAACGGGGTTTTGAGGTCAAAATAACCCAATTTGGAGCAGTTGCTTCTGCAGGAAGTAGATAAAAACTTCCTTATGAATCCCAAAAGCCAAAGACCCAAAATAATAATCTGCCTGTTAAAACTAAAAAATCAGCTTATTTTGGCCCAATGACCATACTTGTGAATAAACTTTCTAGGTAAGTTTTTAAACCAAGAGATTTTTTTTTACTTGATTCCAAATGTTTTCTATATTTAGACAAATTTTTTAAAGAAAAAAAATTCAAAGCCATATTCCCTCAAAGGACAGAAAATTGGTCACTGCAGGAACCATATGAAGAATGCCGTGCTACAGCCCCAGAAGGCATTCTTCCGCCAAGAGTTATCCCCAAAATGTCCTGCATGGGCAGCACTACCAAAATCAAAGCTTATTTTCCAAGACAGAACATTCTGAGGAAGAAGAACTCCCTTGGATGTGTAGGTTCTAATACATTTACTTCTTAAACATTTATTTCTTATACATGCTGATATAGCTTATAGGAAGATAATGACAGCAATAAAAAATGTATCAGGTAACAGCTACTGAATGCCAGGAACTGTCTGAAGAGCTTCATGAATTAACCCACTTGATCCTCCCAACAACTCTGAGGTAGTTATTGTCCCTGTTTCACAGATGAGGAAACTGAAGCCCAGAAAAGTTAAGTAAGTTGACCAAGACACACAGGGAAGCACAGAGGATAAGAACCTCTTGCAGACACCATGACAGATAGAGGAATTCAGAGCTCTAAAAAAGGTATGTCTGCATGTATATACTTAATGCTACATTAACCAGGACATTATCTTGCTTCAGTGAAGGCAAACAAATTTAAGAGCTGTCTTTACTTCATCTGCATATGCCTCTCTCTCAGATTTTCAGCTGCAACTGAGAGTTTTTTTGCTCACATTCTTTTTTTTTCCTTAATAAATTGAAATTAAAAGATTTTACTGAAAAGCTAACAAAGTATCAGATAAGACTAACTGCAAATTCCAGAAGAAGTAAAACTGAAGTAGGTTCTTTGTACAATAAACTTAAATGCAACCTTGCAGTTTTAAAAGGTGAAATATTTTGAAGATATGAGGTAAAAAGGAAAAACAGAAAGCACAGTATAAACGGGAGCCAGGCGGATTATAGGAAGTACCTGAAGCACACAGCATTGGTCTCTGAAACTTGGTCCCAAAATGCCATTAACCCAGAGGTGGGACATGCTACAACCACTCCTTTTCATCTGCCCCAAGAAAAAACGTGTGCCATGTACTTCCATTTCTGTGTTCCAACTACTGATACTACTTTCATCTTTATTTGTGACTGGTAAATAATTTAGTTAAATTATTCATAGCTTCTTTCTGAAGGAGCACAAGGGAAGTGAAACAAATACAGCATTGGTGCCCACTGTTGCTCTGAGGTGGGAATGGTAGCATGTGTACAACATCAATAAAAGCAAGAAACGAGGACACACTAGCTTTGAGAGTGACAAGGCAGTTACTTCACCAAAGCACATACAGAACATCACTAACCTACATCAGAAAGGGGAAACTTTAATAATATGAACAGGAATGGCAAGGCCCCTCTGCCCCAGAGTCCTTAAAGTTCCTAATGTCACAGAAGCACCGAACATGTGATTATCCTTTAAAAATGTGTTTTAACAATGTCTTCTCCTTCCAGGTCTCTAGAGGCAGTGAATTTAAAAAGAAGTATTGGTGTGTCCCCTGTGCTGGGCAAAGTGCCAGAGCCCAAGCATTGGAAAGTAGTAAACTCATGGGTTGGTAAAAAGTTGTTAACAACAACAGTACAGGTTTGAAAACGAAAGGGTTTTTTGTTGTTGTTTGTTTTATTTTTGAGATAGAGTCTGGCTCTGTAGCCCAGGCTGGAGTGCAATGGAGTGATCTCAGCTCACTGCAGCCTCTGCCCCCAGGTTCAAGTGATTCTCCTGCCTCTGCCCCCTGAGTAGCTGGGATTACAGGTGCCCACCACCTCATCTGGCTAATTTCTGTAGTTTTTTAGTAGAGACAGGGTTTTGCCATGTTGGTCAGGCTGGTCTCAAAGTCCTGACCTCAGGTGATCTGTCCACCCTGGCTTCCCAAAGTGCTGTGATTACAGGTGTGAGCCACCACGCCCAACCAGGAAAGTTTTATTAGAAAGAAATAATGCTGTAGAAGAGTACAGCAGAGTGCCTCAGCAAGAGAGGGCCGTCCGTGGTGGATTTTTCTCTTGGGGTATTTCTGGAGCTTAAGGGTCATTTGGACCATATCAACCACATGTCATAATAACGGTACATTTGTAGACATTTTGAACAAAGGTAGCACCATGACTTTTGACATGCATGCATTCTAGAGATATACAGAAACTCAAGTTACTTATACATTTTAAGGAAAAAAGCCTGGAACCATATGCCAGCTTTAGATAACAGGAAAGTCTAAATACTTCTAAATTATTCAGATAAGGAGTTTTGCCTCTGGATGGCCTGCTTGATGGCCACCAGGTGACTTCTGCTCTCCTCACCCTGCTTGGTGATTTGGTGATTCTTCTGGTTGGACAATGCAGGAGGAGTCCAAACAATCTTTCTCTTGGTTCTGCTTTAGAAAGTTTTCCTGCTAAATAAATAGCACCCTGTAGCAACAAACACAAGGCCCAGCCACTGCAGTAAAACCACGAGATTGGTTTTTTAAAGCAGATCATAACAAAAGACCCTGCTTAGAATTTGTGACACTTGCTTTTCCTCCCTTATATGTACATATATTAATTCTCATTTTACAGATTTTAAAAACTTGGAATTTCTCTTTAATGAAATGTGTTTCCATCCCAAAATGGGTATTACTGTTCAGAAATAAGCCTAACAGAGATTCCTGGTTTATAAGAACATGCCCGTGGATTGACGAAGGAGGATACTCTGTATCACTAAATTAATTTGCTCTCACTTAAAGAAGACACATGTCAAGAGGAAGCATGTCTGGTTTCTATTGAACCAAACATACAAATTACAACATTTGAGGAACTAAATAACAAAATAGGATTCCACCTCGGAATCAGTGGTTTTGTGTCCAAAATAGTTTCAAGAGTAAAGAAATGACTGTAAAAATTCAGACCATATAGACTGCTAGATAGCCTAAAAAAGAAAAAAAAAGAGAGAGAGAGAAATCAAACACAATCAGAAAAGGGGACTATCACCACTGACCCCACAGAAGCACAAACAACCATTGGGGAATACTAAAAACACCTCTATGCATATAAACTAGGAAATCTAGAAGAAATGGATAAATTCCTAGACACATATACCCTCCCAAGACTTAACCAGGAAGAAACTGAATCCCTGAATAGACCAATAATGAGTTCTGAAATTGAGACAGTAATAAATAGCCTAGCAACCAAAAAAAAAGCCTAGGACCATACAGATTCACAGCTGAATTCTACCAGAGGTACAAAGAAGAGCTGGTACTATTTCTACTGAAACTATTCCAAAAAACTGAAAAGGAGGTACGCCTCCCTAACTTATTCTGTGAGGCCAGCATCATCCTGACACCAAAAGCTGGCAAAGATACAACAAAAAAAGAAACCTTCAGGCAAAATTCCTTAATGAACATTGATGCAAAAATCCTCAAGAAGACACTGGCAAACCAAATCCAGCAACAACACATCAAAAAGCTTATTCATGATAATCAAGTCAGCTTCATCCCTGGCATGCAAGGTTGGGTCAACATACGCAAGTCAATAAATGTAATTCATCACATAAACAGAACTAAAGACAAAAAACGCATGATTCTCTCAACAGATGCAGAAAAGGCCTTTGATAAAATTCAGTATCTCTTCATGTTAAAAACTCTCAACAAACTAGGTGTTGAAAGAACATACCTCAAAATAATAAAAGCCATCTATGACAAACCCACAGCCAATATCACACTGAATGGGCAAAAGCTGAAAGCATTCCTCTTGAAAAATGACACAAGATAAGTGTATTTGTTGATTTTCACACTGCTATAAGGACATATCTAAGACTATCATTGATACTCTTCATAGAACTAGAAAAAACTATTTTAAAATTCAGATGGAACCAAAAATGAGCCCAAATACCCAAGGCAATCCTAAGCAAAAAGAACAAAGCTGGAGGTATCATGCTACCCAACTTCAAACTACACTACCAGCCTACGGTAATCAAAACAGCATGGTACTGGTTCAAAAACACACATAAACTAATGGAAGAGAATACAGAACTCAGAAATAAGAGCACACACCTATTACCATCTCATCTTCAATAAACCTGACAAAAACAAGCAATGGGGAAAGGATTCCCTATTTAATAAATGGTGCTGAAGAACTGACTAGCCATATACAGAAAACTGAAACTGGACCCCTTCCTGACACCACTTACAAAAGTTAACTTAAGATGGATTAAATACTTAAATGGAAAACCCAATACTATAAAATCCCCAGAAGAAAATGTAGGCAATACCACTCACAACATAGGCTCATGCAAAGATTTCATGACAAAATGTCAAAAGCCATTACAACAAAAGCAAAAATTGACAAATGAGATCTAATTAAACCAAAGAACTTCTGCACAGCAAAAGAAACTATCATAAGAGTGAAGAGACAACCTACAGAATGGCAGAAAATTTGTGCAATCTATTCATCTGACAAGGAACTTAAACTTACAAGAAAAAAAACAACTCCATTAAAAAGTGGGTAAAGGATATGAACAGACACTTCTCAAAAGAAGACATACATAGGCCAACAAATATGAAAAAAAAAAAGGTTCATCACTGATCATTAGAGAAATGCAAATCAAAACCACAATGAGATACCAACTCATGCCAGTCAGAATGACTATTACTAAAAAGTTAAATAACAACAGATGCTGGCAAGGTTACAGAGAAAAAGGAACTCTTTTACATTGTTGGTGGGAGTGTAAATTAGTTCAGCCATTGTGGAAGACAGTGTGGTGATTCCTCAAAGACCTAGAGGCAGAAATACCATTTGACCCAGCAATCCCATTACTGGGTTATATACCCAAAGGAACATAAATCATTCTGTTATAAAGATACATGCACATATACATTCACTGCAGCACTATTCATAATAGCAGAGACATGAAATCAACCCAAATGCCCATCAATGATAGACTAGATAAACAAAATGTGGGACACATATTTCATGGAATACTATGCAGCCATAAAAAGGAATGAGATCATGTCCTCTGCAGGGACATGAATGGAGTTGGAAGCCATTATCCTCAGCAAACTTACACAAGAAAACAAAACACCACATGTCCTCACTTATAAGTGGGAGTTAAATGATGAGGACATATGGACACAAGAAGGGGAACAACACACACTAGGCCCTGTCAGAGAGGCATGGTAAGGGAGGGAGAGTATCAGGAAGCATAGCTAATGGATGCTGTGCTTAACACCTAGCCGATGGGATAATCTGTGCAGCAAACCACCATGGCACTCGTTTACCCATGTAACAAATCTGCACATCCTACACAGATACCCCTGAACTTAAGGTAAAAGTTGGAGAAAAAAAAGTAAAACAAAAATTCATATCATTGTACTAATTTGGTGAGTATCTTTTCCTCTTTATAAGACATGTAGTCTTATAAAGACTACATATATATAAATATATATAGACTACATATTTTATAAATTAAAGTGTAGTTACATGTATCCTCCCAGTTTTATGCAAAAGAAGTGAAAAAATTTAAATGCCAGCAGCCAATCAAAAACAAATAAGTATTCCCAGAATTATTCATTCCACACAACCAAGGCTCAGCAAGAATTCCTCTCTGCCATCAATTATCTCAGAAACACCACACCTATTAAAAGCTACATAAAACCACCATCTAAAAAAGATAAAGCAGAAAGTTCAACAGGAAATAATTTTGAAATTGATTGGAGACACCAAATAAAAATCAAATTAAAAAATGCAGACTCCATTAACTTGGATTCTGTGACTTTTCAAACTGGGTAGAGTTCAAGTGTACCTTTCAGTCTTTTCCAAGGAAAGGAGACTGCAAACATTAGTAAATACAACAGGCCGAGCAGATATTTTAAGACAATCTACTTTTTTAAATTGTTTACATTTGTTTGTAAGCAAACAGACTGCTTAATCACTAATTTTCTTTTTTCCCCCTAAGAAAGAACTTAATCTATTCAAAAATCCTTGGTAGCAAATAATAGGCTGCTGCTTCCCACCTTTTTTCATCATCCCACCAGGCACCCATTTCCAAATTTCCCAATGAAGCAACTGCAAGTTCTAATTCCTCTATCTAATATGTATGAGGCTGCAGACTATCCTGAAGCACTGCTTTTATCAGCCCTACAATACACCCTTCCTGCCAAAGAGAGTTAAAATGCCTTGCACTGGTTTTCAAGGCCAACACCTCTAACTCCAACTTTATCTTCTACTGCCCTTCCTCCCAGTCCTCTCCAGCAGCCAGGATCTTATACTATCTATCCCAGAATCTTGACTTACAAAGGCACACTGATCAATCTCCCACCCTGGCATGCCCTAAGATTGTACTACTACACCTGCTTCTCTGACTCTTCCTCTTCAACCTCCTTTGACAACTTTTACTTCTGCCTAATCCCTTGAAGTCCTTGGAGAACTGGCTGATTTTAGGGCTGGGGCAGGCAAATATTCAAGATGAGCCTAAGCATCCCAGAATGCCAAAAAATAAGAAAGTACTAAAACATACACACACTGTAAGAACTCCCAGAGGCCAAAGCTGGAACAACTTGACCAACCACATAAATAATGTAGTATTGTATTATAACCTGAAGCATAAATTAAATATCCATGAAACCACACTAAAAATAAATGATTAAATAAATAGGAGAGAATATACAAACCTCCTGTGTAGAATTCAAAGTAATTTATGTAGACATTCCATCCACAAGGAGAAGCATAACTAACTTCCCCCTACTCCTTTTGTTTTGTGTGGGCTACATATAGTAACTTCTTTCCAAAGGGCACAGTATATGGAAAGGGTGAATAAAGGTAACTTGACAGTGGAGAAGCCTGCCAAACATGAGCTCAGCTTGATCAGGTGGTCAAAGCCAATATCAACATGACCAGTCATGTTGGTACTACGTACTCTAGATATAACAAGATGAAAATGGCACTTAATTTCTGTGATCTCCCTCACAAAAGCCCATAAACTCAATCTAATCATTAGAAAAACATCAGACAAATCACAATTAAGGGACATTCTACAAAATACCTGACTGGTACTCCTCAAGGTCATGAAAAAACAGGGAGGTCTGAGAAACAGTCACCGTCTAGGGCTTGAAAAAGACATGGCAACTAGATATAATGTGGAATACTGAATGGGATCATGGAAGAGAAAAGAGACACTAGAAAAAAAACTAAGAAAATATTTTAAAATTATGACTCCAGTTAATAATAAGACATCACTACTGGATCATTAGTTATGAGGAATATTTCATATCAATGTAAGACATTAGCAATAAGGGAAACCGGAGCTGGGAATACAAGAACTCTGTACTATCTTTGCAACTTTTCTCTAAATCTAAAACTATTCTAAAATTAAAAGCTTATTTACAAAACTGTGTTTGACTCCTCCCCCTTCCATACCCCATACCCAGGCTTATAGTAGATGTTATGACCAAAACATCTTTCTACTGTTCCCTTCCCTCCCATTCCTCTGCCATTCCCCTGGTCATTGTATTCTCCAATCCATCCTTCACACAGGTGCTGGAGTAAGTTTTCTGACACAGAAATTTGAAGATAACACCACCCTGATCAAAACCCTACAATGGCTTCCCACCATATAGCAGGGTTGACAAACTTTTTGTGTAAAAGCTCAGATTTTTTAAGCCCTCCAAGCCTATCCCCCACTCTGCTATTATAGCACCAAAACAGCCATATGCAATCTGCAAACAAATTGATGTGGCTGTGTTCCAATAAAACTTTATTTATAAAAACAGGCACAGGGATGGATGTGACCCACAAGTTACAGTGTGCCAATCCTTGGTATAGAGAATCAAGTCCATAGTCCTCACACAGGCATGCAAGGCATGACCCACATTACCCCTGAATCATTTAATTTTGTATATTTGTCTTGCTTTTATTCTGTCCAATCAATTCCAAGCATGTTTAAGTTATTAAGCAACAAAAAGTCTGTTAAAAACACACTCTATGCCTTCAAAAGACTAACAGGTAACAAGTAACTCAATTCAGGCTTCATAAAGCATCTTCCAAGAACTTTTTGATATGTAAGTAGATGAACCCTTTAAAAAGAAGTGTTTTGTAATCAACCAAGTCTGAGGAATCCTAGGTTTGATAAGGTTAAGCAGTTTTCATTGCCACAGGAATTCTCAAAGCCTTCAGTGTGCATTGTGAATCTCCTTAAAGAGGGATATATTACATAATGACTCTCAAATCTGTTTGGCCACAGAATTCTTTCACATTTTTAACATCTGTGTCCTGCAAAACAGTTGAGAAATTGTTGAAATTAAGCATACTCCTACAGGGATGACTGAAAGTTCTATTAATATTTGCCACTGTAGTAGGATAAATAATGCCTCTCACCCCCCACCAAAAAAAGATATCCATGTTCTAATCCCTGGAATCTGTGAATGTTATCTTATATGACAAAAAGAACTTTACAGATATGATTAGGTTAATGATCTTGAAATGGAGGGATTATCCTGGTGGGCCCTAAATGCAATCAACGATAAGCTTCCTAATAAGAAGGAGGCAGAGAGTGATCTGACAGCAAAGAGAAGAGAACAAGGCAATGTGAACACACAGCAAAGACTGGAGTAGGGCAGCCACAAGTCAAGGGAGGCTGGCAGACACCATTAACTGGAAGAGGCAAAGATCAGATTCTCTCCTTAGAACCTGCAGAGGGAGCTCAGCCCTGCCAATGCCTTGATTAAACCACCACGTTTACAGTACAGCTAGTGCTCGACTTACGACCACGACTGGGACAGGCAGACCGGTCGTAACACGATTTGGCCGTAAGTTGAGTAGGCTATATGTACAGTTGAAATTGTGCACGCGGAGATGGTAGTGCTGCCAGAAGCTGGTCCGCACTGTCATATGCCCCACTGGGCAACATTTGCGCTGCCAGATGCAGAGCAGTCGTGGCCAGCGACTGTGGCCGTAAAGTCGAATGGTCGTAAGTTGCATAGGTTATAAGTCGATCAATACCTGTAATTTGTCACAGCAGCCATAGAAATGAAGACAGCCACAGAGCCAATCACAGCCATGGTGCTGTGATCTATGCAATGCTAAATATTCTTAAACAAAGACACATTAGTCTTGTCCACAATTAAGTCACAATTAGTCTTAGTTAGCGAGGTTTCCTCATCCACTTAAAAGAAAGGGTATAATTTGGTGGTTAACACTCTGGACCTGGATTTAACCACTTGGGTTCAAATCCTAGCTTTAACATTTACTAGTTAAATATATGGTCTTGGTCAAGGTGTTTGGCTTCTTTGTGTCTCAGTTACTTCATCTGTAAAGTGGGATGATATTCATAGAGTTGCTTTGTGATTTAATGAGACCATGTACAAAAAGTACTTAGTACAGTTCCTGACTTTATAGTAAATAAATGAAAACTATTTATAGTATATAAATATATTTTATAGTAAATAAAACTATTATTACATCATAGTATTACTGATTTTTAAGAAAAAAAAATCTACTTTCACCCCCAACCTATATCTCAACATATTCTTCTATTTTCAGTTTGATACATTGTAAATCTGTACCCAATTTCTAGCTTGGGGCATTCAAAATGACCTCAGCAAGGTAAGGCAGGTGGAAAAGTTCATACCTGCCTCTCTATACCACTGCTTTCGGGCATCTGACATGATAAATTATGACAGCTAATACCTAAGACATGTGCTTCATGTGATGTGCTAAATCCATATCACTCACTAAAAACCCCAAAGTTACTCTTCTTGCATGGGTCATCTATATTAGTTAATCAAAGTGCCCACAAAGGCCCATTTTCTAAATTATAAGCTACTGATTCTCCACTAGTCTGTATCTTAATATTTAGTTATGCCCAAAGCAACAGATGAAATTATTCAGATAAGCCCCAATAAAGTAATGGCATGAGGCACTTGAAAACAGCAAAGGACACAAAGGGTCTTGGTACAATATACAAAAGTCTTCTCAGCATGTCACCCAACTCACTCTGCACCTATCACCACCTAAGCATCACCTACAGCCACATCCCACAGCATCTCCAAACTACACAGGTAACTTAGGAGCAACCATACAGCATGCCTAATTAAAAATACAGGATCACTATTAGTCAAGAGGTGCTTGAGACTCAGAGATTTGATTCCTAAAAACTTTAAGAGCCTTCTAATAAAATTGAAGCATCCCTATAAAAGGCAATATTTTAATTCTTTATTAGTTGCATACTTCGGTACTCATTAATATAAAGGAGTCAAATATGGGGTTTATATAAGAAGGTAGAAAGATTCTGAAAAAAAGATTATGGGAAAAATTGTATCATCTTCACTATTCATTTGGGTGTCACAATCAAGACTTCTTAATAACATTATGGGAGGCTCCCCTGTGGCTCAAGTGACCTATCTATGTATTCTGTAGAATCCTCATAAAGCAAAATGGGCCATGAAGGCTTGCATTTCATTGAGATAACAATAAAATGCCAAGAGAAATATGATCAAGACCCACCTAGAACACTGGAACTAAGAACCTCCAACAAAGGTGAACAAAGACCACCCCAATTTCTTAGGGCTGTCCTGGGTAGACAGGGCACTCACTGACAGAGCATACAAGACAGAAAAGGGGTGAACAGACATCTCCTTCATTTCAGCAAGTGTCACAGCCACTACAGTTGCCAGGTCAAAAAAGATGAAGTTGAAAAAAGAATAAACATCACACAACCAACAAATGTCCCACTCCATCTCATCCCTAAATACTGGTCGAAGTGAGTCTGTATTCGACCTATCGGGAGTGGCAAAGTAGCAACAGCTAAGGCCAGGAGGTGTCCAGGTAACAGCTCAGCTCTAGAACTGAAAGAATATGAAAGGTCTTGAATTATCCCTGGAGCCTGTGGAGAAAAACAGAGACTTTGCAAGAAGCAGAGATGATAGGGTGTCCCAGATAACAGCTGGGGGGGTTCATATTCTCTACACTGATTATTGTACCCTCAGCTATCCTCCCCAGGCAACTAAGGAGCTATAGAGACACAAGTCCAATTAAGGGTCTTTGGAAGAAGACAAAAATAAGTCACACCACTGGACACACATTTAAGAAAGGTGTGGAATCATACAGTGTATGTATCAGTAAAGACACAGAAACCTGTTCTGGTCTGTTAGTCAGGGAAAGACTACTGGATCTCACCAAAACCTCATTGAGGCCTACTAATTTCAGAAAAGCAAGCCTAAGCAAACAAAAAATTTAAATGTTAGTGATTTTTAAGAGGCACCACCTCTATTTTTTAATTTTAAAATATGAGTTGTAAATCCAAATGCCAATGGAGTCAGGCATGGAAGACAGTTCTAGCTGGCAGGTATGAAAAACAAATGTCCTCTGCTAGTCCAAGTGGGAAGCCGCCTCTCAGCCCAAGCCAGCTGCTGCTAGAGGGAGTACGGCATGCAGGAGCAGGTGGCAGACACCGATGCAGGCACAGAGAAGGTTCAGGGCTGGCCCTACCATAGCTCATCTAGAATGACTGGCTTTCTCATTGCTTTTCTTTTAAAATTATAAAAGTCGTATGGGTGATAAAATTTAGTTCCAAGGGATATAAATTAAGAAGTAAACGTCCTTCCTTTCTACTCCCCCAATTGCTAAGAGATTAGATCACTATGTATTCTTTTTCTAGACACATAAAATGTTCTACAAGTTGCTTTTTTCACTCAACAATATGTTGTGGACATCCGTCCACATCAGTACATTCAGATCTACTGCATTCTTTTTATGAAAAGCAGTTAGAACACAGAATTTCAAGGCTGGGAGATGCCTGAGAGGCTCTAGGCCAGCTCTCTCCACTTAATAGACAGGGTCCCCAGAGGTCCTGGACACCCCTAACCATACAGAAAAGAAGCCAGAGCCTCTCCAAATGGGGTCCCACCAGCAGGCATCACCAGCATTATGCCCTCATCTCTGCTTTTCAAAGGAGCCTGAGCTTCAGAAAGAAAGAGGCAAAGGCTTCCCACGTGGTAGTTGAGAAGCAAGAAGGGAGACAAAATTATCCTGGAACAAAGTAATGAATTGTAACCAGTGAAGAGGCTCACAAACATGAACTTTGTTGTTTGTTTGTTTTTTAATTAGCAAATTTCTAGAATCACTCTAAATTCATCCAAGTGACTCAATTAGAATTCACTTAGCAGTCATTTTCTACCTAGTTCCAAAATATATCTGGATTGGAGTCAATTCAGAATTACATAAAGTTCACCATCTTCCTGCTTTGAGGCCTTAAAGAAACAAGGCAGGACCTGGCTTACAAATAAGCTGCTTCTCTGAGCCAGCCAGAAGATGCCAATTACCAGGCTTCATGAGTAAATCCAGAGCTGCAGCAGTGTAATAAAGAATGCGGTTCAGGCCTCCACTTCAAAGATCATTCTTATACAAGGAAACATTTATGAAAAGAGAGAATTCTAAACTTCATATTTAAAATATTAATTCTGTTAGTGACTCAAGGTACTGAGAAGCTAATTGAGTATTCAGAACTTCAGAAACTCCCGTTTAGCTCCCAAATATAGAAAAATCTCTCTATTTAAAGATATAAACTCCCTGGAGGCCAAATCTTCCTGCATGTCTAGCTTTTAAAACATTTTAGATAATTTGACCTCACACGAAAATCAGTATTTCAGCAAAGGTTACTTAGAGCCTTTGAGAAACTATACTTCATTGAAACACCAATTTCAGAAATAAGCTGTACTCTACTAATACACACAATTTGTTTTATAAAAGAAATGCTTTGTCTTTTTCCAGTATTCTTTACCTTAGCTGAATGGAAAGGCCATCTAATTGCCAAGCTCAAAACAAGGAATATTCCAGAGTGCTCTCGTTTTCTCCTCTCCTCCATTCCCAAAGGAGATCCATCACCACCACACCTACCCACCCTGTCTCTGGACTGTTTCACTTCTCTAACTCTTTGGTTTAGAATCTTACCAAATCCCAGGGGGTCCATGGCAACAGCCTCCTAATACATCTCTTGGTCACCAATCTTATCTGTCTCCTACCTGTTCCCTACAAAACTGTAAGAGTAACCTCAACCATTCATTTAACAAATAACTACAGAGCCTCTACTATGCAACAGGCAGTATTGCAAACACTGAAGATAAAGCAGTGTACATAATCACTGCTCTCAGGACCACCCCACAGTGGTGTCAAACAAGTGTTAAGTGCCACGAAGGAAACAGAAAGCAGGCAGAGGGCCAGGGAGTGCTTGGGGGCTGGATTATTTTGACTAAAGTGGTCACCAAAGGCCTTATTCCAAAGAGGACATGTGAACATGTCTTAAAGGAAGGGAAGCGGGCAAACATGTCAGGAAGAGCATTCCAGGGAAAGAGGACACAGGTGTACTACAGGAACATGTACCAGGTGTATCTGAGTACAGCAAGGAGGCCAGAGTGAATAGAGCACAGTGTGCCAAGCAGACAGTCATCAGAGGGAAGATCAGAGAGACCCCATAGGCCTGTACAGACACAGCAACAACTGAGAAGTTTGTTTGGAGTGAAACGAGAACAGTGTTTCCATGTAGTAATTCCTTTCCAGAATTTAGTGGGAAGTTTGTAGGTTTTACAGAATCCCTAGAAAAATCAGGTGAGAAACAGGGAAAAAAGTACTGTAATTTTCCTGCTTGCTTAACAATCAACATAGAGTCCACTGACAAGTCCAAAGCAAGAACAGGAAATGCCAGCCTGCAAAAGTAAAGGTTAAGGACAACATTTCTGAGAACTGGGACAGGAGTGTGCAGAAGAGAAGAGCACCAATCCAATCACTCAGTCTTCCTTGTACCTCTTCCCATGTTCTAAGCGTAAGTTTGGGGTCCTGTCTGTCACCAAGGGTGATTCAGTATTGCAAATATAATTAATATTAATAAGCTACACATAGTAGGTTTTATACAAATATTGATTATATGCAGTGCTGTTAATCTTTCCAGAAGATCCAAATGTTAACACTATCAGGTAATGTTCATAGGCATGTTCCAGTGCTTGAATACTCAGTAGGATACAGTTCTTTGTAAATAGTACCTGTAAATACTATTGAACTTAACCCGATCTAAAATCTGAAAAAAAAAAAAAAAAAAAAAAAATTCCAACAAAAAAAAAAAAAAAAAACATAGCAGCCAAAAAAAAGAAAAACTGCAATGTTAAAAATGGAAATGGGTTTATATGAGCTTGGGAAACCCTAATCTTTTATAATAGGCAATCAGCATGCCTGCCCTTTGCTGCATAGGAGTCTTTACTTACTACCTCTATCTTTTAAGGCTACTATACAAACAAGAGAAACACATGGGGAACTATTTCCCAACTGTAGATGGACTGACAGGGAAATAAAGATCGGAGAAGGAGGAAAAACTTGGTAGGTTTTGAGTTTACAAAGGTAACTTACATAGACACCGTAAGTACCAAACTCTATTTCGGTCAATTAACTTATTTATATAGTCTTCACAGCTACCTTAAGAGGTAGCTTTTACTATAGCTACCTGTAGAGGTAGTTGCTATAATTACCCTCTCTCACCTTGAAATTAAGAAACTGAGTCCCAGGGAAGTTAAGGTAATTGTCTCACTGCAACTAAGTGGCAGAGCCAAATGCAAAACCAGATCCTGGCTCCAGCTGCATGCTAGTAGCCAACACACCTTCCTGCCGCTATGCTTCTTCAACTGGACCCTAGGACTTCTGAGTATGATTGGCAATTATGTGTTAATGGTTCAATGAACTCTCACAAACCTGATTATTGCTCTTATTACTACTTATTTGCATATTTTTAAATTATAAGTGTATTTCATTTGAACGCACCGTATGACCTTTCGCTCCTATGTGCTGAATCTAATTCCCAGATTGGAAGCTTCCCCATCTCTGCCATAAAATGTGGACAGGTTACTCCTGGCTGCTTAAATTTCATGCCTGAAATATCCCAGATAAGCTATTTGGAATGAGCCAAACACCACAATGCAAAACGGGATCTGGCATCTTTTCCTGATTAATGGCAGGACTGGATTCTGTCAGTGTTCAACAACATGAAATTCTGAGGCCTGAAACCAAATCTCCACTGCTTTCCTGTAAGTACGGTTGACCTTTGCACAACACAAATTTGAACTGTGTGGTCCACTTATACACAGCTTTTCTTCTGCCTCTGTCACTCCTGAGACAGCAAACCTTCCTCCTCCTCCTCCTCTTCCTCCTCCTCCTCAACATGAAGACGATGAGGATGGAAAACTTTAGGATGATACACTTCCACCTAATTAATAGTAAATATATTTTCTTTTTTTTTTCCATTTATTTATTTTATTGCATTTTAGGTTTTCGGGTACACGTGAAGAACATGCAAGATTGTTACATAGGTACACACGTGGCAGTGTGATTTGCTGCCTTCCTCCCCATATAGTAAATATATTTTCTTTTATGATTTTCTCAATAACATTTTCTTTTCTCTAGCTTACTTACTATAAGAATACAGTATATAATATGGATAACACATAAAATATATCTTTATCAACTGTTTGCATTATCCATAAGGTTTCCAGTCAAGAGTAAACTATAAGTAGTTAAGTTTTGGGGGAGTCAAAAGTTATACACAGATGTTTGACTGTGAAGGGTGGGCGTACCTCTAACCCCTATGTTGTTCAACTTTATATATGTCTGAAGGCTGCTGCAGACTGGCCCAGAGAAGTCCATCCAGATAACATCTGGCAAAGGAAATGCTAACCTAAAACAGACCACGATGCTAAGGGGAACTTGTAAACATGTCACAGGGTGCACATCACATATCAAAGTACAAGAGCTACACAAGACCCCCAAAATGTTGTTTTACTTGCCATAATCTTTTACCTCAACTACTTTTTTTCCTTAAGCAACATCAGTATTCAAACCACCAACCATACAACCACATATCCCACCCTGACCCAGCTGCCAGAGGCATAGCCTACACTGTCACTCCAAGTCATTTTTGATCACTTATCTTCTACATGTTTTCCATATCTGTAATCCTGTCCACAAAAGCAAACACATACAATAGATACTCAGGATGCTTTGGAAATGAAGAAAACAAACATAGCTCTCTTGGCCAATTCTCTGAACAGAGAAGATCTATCGAACATACACTAGAATTAAACCCATTTTATTGATAAGGAAATTGAATTTTAAAGGAGTAACTCTCTAGGGCCACACATATCTGAGTGCAAACTGCTATCCTATCATCAGGGAGGTTTCAGAGGGTTTTCTGAACAGGGCAACCCTGACCTTAGGGCACAGGAAATATGTTCACCAGAGGGAGGAATGAAGAAAACATAGCAAACTCTGGGTAGATACCCATGGCTTGAAGTGGGTGTCTACCAGGTACATGGGACAAAAATATATATCGTCGATCTCCCATCACTTAGGAGTTTTAAAAAATAAAATCCATTCCCTTCCAGGTAAAACTATAAGTAATTCCAATTCAACTACGTAAACAGGAGGAGGCATCTAACATCTCTTCCTTAAACACAGGAAAATAAAGTTTGTTAAGATAAAAGAAAGAAAATAAAGCAAGTATAAATAGTCCAGAGAGAATGTGGTTTTGTAGTGGAACTTTCACTATTTTTCCTTCAATTTGTTCCATACACATGTATACACACAGATATATATATCTATATAGAGAGAGATATATATAACATATATAATGTAATACATATATGTATATTACCTTAAGTAATATATATTACATAATACATGACATGATATATTATATATGTTAGAATACACACAACACATTATGTACTATATATAATATAGTCATATATTAGAATGTATGTGTATATATATAATTACATACACATATCATGTAATAATATGTATGTTATATAATTGCATACATATATTGTGTAATATGTGTGATATGTGAATATATGTAATATATATTTGTATATTTTTACGATTATATATAATGTATTACATATACTATATATTACACATATGTAATATTACATGTAATATATTATGTGTAATATATGTACAATTGTATATTTATATATACATAATATGTAATATATAATACATAACATATTACTTGTTACTTATATGTAATATGTTATATATATTACATAATGATGTTATATATAAACTGTTTATATACATTTAGGAAACATTTTTCTTTCATTACATAATATATACATAAACATAATAGCATATATATCATTTTATTTTTTCTTGCTGACTCTAGCCATATAATTGCCAGGTGTTAATGCCAGACACTGAGCAAAATGAGGAAAGAACATTGCATCCAATGGCTTTTATACAGTTTTCCTAACAGTTTTAAGGGTTGCTTTACTCGGCAAGGGACAGAACAGTCCTGCTGTGTGTCTTAATCTCTTTATGTTATATTCACACCTCGTTATTTGAGAATCGTCTCTAAGCACTGAGACTAGGCAGAGCTTCATAAATATTAGTGCCTACATTGGCAGATATAAACTTCGGAACCCATAGTTTAAAAACCGGTTAACTGGTACAATTGATAGAAACATAATAAGACTGTAAATTAAAACGCCTGGTTTCTAAACCTTGGAGTAGCAATATGACCTCAGAAGAATCAACATTTCTCTGGATCTTTTTTTCACCTGCTAAACGGCATGTGAGTGTTTACTATGTTTTGGGCACCAGTCCCAGCATTTTGCATACATCAATTCATTACAATACCATAACAGCACAATAAAGTAGGTATCACCACCCTCATTTGACAACTGAGGAAACTGAGGCACTCAGTAATACAGCTAGTATCAACTGGCAGAGCATGAATGGAACACATTCCTAAATCCTAAATCTGGGTCCAGAGCTTAATCTCTTAATCATGGGCACTGCTGTGTTAGAGGATTTCTGGGATTCCTTCCAGCTCAAACCTTCTATGATTCTAAAATTCTAAGAATGAGCTGTGCTTAGTTGGCCACACTGATGCCAATTTCTTGAAGTTGCTCAATGACCTTCACAAATAACAAATTCTTAATCTTTGTAAACACTGAAAAATTTAAAGCAGCTACCAAAGACACTGATGGTAGACACTTCAATGAAAGGTCAACCTAAAATGAACTAGAAATCCATGCGGTGCTTGAAATGCTTCATGTTTATCCAACTCTTAATTGACATAGGAGAACTAAGTTAATTGAACTGAAAGGTGGAAGGAAGCAAGACAGAGAAATATTTTGTTTTTGGAATAACTGAGACTGAAAATTAACCGCAGCCAGTTTCAAGGCTCGCTAGCTGATTTCTACTCACTAATATTTCAGGTGGACCTCTCCCCACAGAAGATCCCAAAAGTACACCCACTACCCCACTCCCAGATAAGGCAAGGAAGGAAGGAAGGAGAGGTTGCAATGACATCTCCGAGCCACCAGAGAGCATATCATCATCTGGGTTCAGACATTTTACAAAACAGGTCACTCTTCCAAGACAGTATGAAAAATCCACCCTAGTTCATGTGTGTTTCTTTTTCTCAAATCAGCAAATATGTCTGAGGCCTACCCTCTCTTTTCTTTCTTCTTTAGAAGTCTCAGTTTCTCCACAGTCCAACTTAACCTTCACCAAAATGAATGAATGAAACTACCACTCTAGATCAGAGATTCTAGGATTCAACTATGCACAAAATAGTTATGTGATTAAAATGCAGATTCCTGGCCTCTGCACCTATAGATTATAGTTTGGTGTATCTGCTACAGGGCTAAGGAATTTATTTCTGACAAACACTCTCTGAGTGTGCATACACACATGCGTGGGCTCACACACACACACACACACACACACACACACACCACCACCACCATCACCCTCCCCCTACCACCTCCCTGACTCACACAGGTGGTTGGTAGACTATGTTTGAAAAACACTATTGCGGATGCTGTAAGAGGAAAGTTATCTCTCTCTTAAATCACAGCCTAAATACTGTCTCTACACTCTTTAGGAACTGGAGGGTTTGCTCCATGTCCCTTTTTCTTGTGCATCTGCCTGTGATTTCAGGTGCACTCTCTGCAAAACAGATTTCCCTGCTCGATCTGGTCACTGTTTTGGTCCTTATCAGGTGAGTTCTGTCTAGCTCTTCCTGTAAAAAGAAAACCTCTGCAGCAAAGTTCCCGAGAGCTTCATCAACTCATTCTCAGAATGAAACATGAGGCTACAGAGCAAGAGAGCAGTAATTTCATTCATGAACTAGTAAGCAGCTCACCAGATACTGGCTTCCTGTTAGGCACTCTGGGCCATCTAGTGCCTGTGGCAGCACAAGACAGGCCCCCAGTGCCTTGTAGTCGGTCCCCAGCACTGCTTTCAAACCATCATTCTCTTGCCAGGTGGGAAGGAGGTCCTTACCATACTCCAAGACCATGCCAACAGGACAGGCAGTCTGTACACACAGGGCAAACAGTCTTGTAGCTACTGAAATAACACAATGCTGATGTACTGCTAATTCGGTTACAGGAATATATTATACCATAGCTGAAATGAACTTCTATAAAACACAGTGATACTAAAATCATGTTAAATCCTCTTACATAAGAAACTTTTTATGGAACCCATTCTATGCAATCAGTCCCATAGTGACTGGGGTTTAAATTACAAGAATTCACAGGCCCAGGGTTTCTGATTACACTTGCATGTGCTTTGGAATGAAGGTACTGACAACCTACATCCAAGTGCCAGGAGCAGCCTGGATGATGGTTCCCAGAGCTTCCGGACGAGCCCTTACACCAGATCCTGTAAGAAGGCACCACCTGGAGCCTGTGAAAAACCGGGCCTCAGGCCAAACATCATAGCCTCTCCTCTAACCTGAAGTTAAAATGCAGAACACAACACTCTTGCACCTAAACACGTTCCTGTGACAGCCACATCAGCACAGACTTTAACCATGACAGCCTGAGAGACCATGTGTCAGCCCACTGGCTTTCCTGAATCCACAGGTAGAAAGGATTTGGCACAGTGTGAGACAGAAAACACATGCTGCAAGGAAGTGACTAAAAGTCAGGATAGTGCTTACCTATGGGGGAAAGGTCATGACTGGGAATGGGCAGAGAGGGCTTCTAGAGTGCAACCAAATATCTGTTTCCTGTCCTGGCTGTGGTAACTTGTCTTCACTTTGTGATCATAAATTTAAGTTTTATATTTATATAAATATGTTTGTATTTATATTATGTTTATATATTTATATAAACTATACAACACAACATCATTTAAAGGCACCTGCAATATGACATTACTGCTAAACCAATACTCTAGCTTTTCCTCTTGGGATCACACATCTCTGACAACCATGGGACCAGTCAGACCACAAGCACATGAGACGATCAGAACTCAGCAATGTTCCCACAGGTGGACACACAGCCCATAGCAAAGTCATTTGTTTATAAAGCTCTCAAAATTATGCAACTCAAATGTATTGGTAGTTAATGTGGCACTTTATGAGCAAGAAAGAAGATTCAAAAAAAGAGAATTACCACAGTTAATGAATTACAATAAAATAATGTTCTTATTATACAAATGTCATAGAACAGCAGAAAATGAGACAATGGCAGATAATCAGATTATTTAAAAGGGCTACATTCACACTGGACGAACTTGCCCTAGTGCCCTTTCTGGTCCACCCTCATCAGCTGGCTGCAGGTTTCACCCCATTCCTGGTACCCACTTTCTCCATCCCCATATTGCAAGTCAGTTGAGGGTTGGGGGAAGGGTTAGCAGAAGTCACTTTCTTCTTTTCCTCAATAGACTTCAAACATTTTTTTATCCTCCAAACGTTTTCCTTTGTCAGTGTTTTATTAAATAAGCAAGAGGTTTATCTATCTTTGCCTACCCTTTTTTTTGCTCCAGAGTAAGTTCTGAAGGAGCACAAACTGTCTCACTTAAGTCAGTATCCCTAGGCTTGGTACACAGTGTCTGTTACCTAGCAGACACACAACAAGTCTTCAGAGGATGCACTGAAAAAATTAAAATATATATTTTTATACAAAACCATATGTGTCAAAATAATCTCTACTGCCACCGAAGAACTTCCTGCTCCAATAAAAAAAAAATGACAATGTAATCTACATCAGGGCAGTACTTCTACTGTATCTGCTTGGAACAGAAAGTAAGCAGCAAGCGCCCTTTGGGGTAGAGATAGGGAAAGCATTTCTCAATGCCACCATTTATGTTACACAGAAGATACATTGGGAAAGAAGTGGTTAAGGGCATGGGTTTGGGAGTCAGGCACAATGAGTTAAAATCTCAACTCTACCAAAAGTGTCCTGGGTAAGCAACATACGCTCTCTGAACCCTCCATTTCTGCCTCAAGCTACCAGGTCATAGGAATGACATGGCATCTGACTCCTTTGCCTCATGTTGGCTTCAGATGCCTCCATCTCCCTCCTCTGGGAAGTCAACATAATAGCATCCAGGGTCTGAGCTGCCTATGTTGAGGTGAGTACTAGTGGGGGTAGGGGGACAACCTCATCAGAGATACTGAGAAGGCCATCACTTCCTCCATCCCCAGCACCCAGTGTGTGCCTGTGATAATCAGGTGTTCCCAGCCAGGACTTGGAATCTGGAGCAAGCAACACAAAGAGACAGAGACAGAGGAGAATATAGAGATAACCACACAGTGTCTGGACAGTGCCATTAGGGCATTCTCATGAGGTGACACCAGCACAATGGTGGTCCATTGTTCCTATGGTATGGTTTTTGCTGTGGTTCTGGAAACCTAGCATGCCTTTGATAACTGTTGGATATTATTTCAATAACTGCTTTTCTGCTTAAGTTCTCATTTGCAACCAAGAACACATGGAAAGGAGTGGGAAAATTTTGATAACCTTTGGCCTTCGTTAAGTGCAGGAGGATGACAAAAATAAAACATCAGAAGAAGTCAAGCCAGAGAAGTGGTAACCTAGAAAACAAAACTGAGCAAAGATTCATACTACAAAAATGGGATTCAATGAGTCTGCCCCACTGTTTTTTTTTTTTTTTACCTTTAACCTTTATGTTTGTTAAAGTATGAGGTATGTTTGCTGACAAACCTTTGTTTGTGAAAACAGATGCTTTCTCTATTTGCTTGACACAGCAGAGGACACTAAAACCAGAAAACATATTGATTTTTACTTTACTCTGTTGAGAGCTTCTTCTGCTTTTAAATTTATCTCTGATTCTTGTATACTGAAAAGCTATGGGTTATTAAACCCCCTCACATTCAGTTCAGTTTAACACATCTTTATTAAAGGCCTACTTTATGTAAAGTACTATGGTATGCATTTATAGCTAAACTCATCACAATTGGAGACATTTCAACTCAAATTCAACTGGAAATTATATAATTAATGATGGAAAATTGTTATTTCAAATATAAAACAGCAACCATTTTGTGAGCATTCAGAGTTATATACAGTACAGTGGTCCATCAGTATCCACAGGGGATTGGTTTCAGGACCCCTGGCAGACACAAAATCCACAAAGTGGAAGTCTCTGATATAAAACTGTGTAGCACTTGCATGCTATGAGCATCCTCTTGAATATTTTCAGTCGTCTCTAGATTACTTATCAGTCCTAACACAACGTAAATGCTATGTAAATAGTTTTTATACTGTGGGATTGTTTTGTTTGTTTTTGTTTGTCTATTTTCTGAGACAGTCTCACCCTGTCGCCCAGGCTGGAACGCAGTGGCACAATCTCGGCTTACTGCAACCTCCGCCTCCCAGGTTCAAGCGATTCTCCTGCCTCAGCCTCCCAAATAGCTGGGATTACAGGTGCCCACCACTATGCCCAGCTAATTTTTTGTATTTTTGGTAGACACAGGTTTCACCATGTTGGCCAGGCTGGTCTCGAACTCCTGACCTGTGATCCACCTGTCTCAGCCTCCCAAAGTGCTGGGATTACAGGCATAAGCCACCACAGCAGGCCTATATTTTTTATTATCATATTGTTATTTTTATTGGGGATTTTCCCCCTGAATATTTTCAATCCACAGCTGGTTGAATCCTCAGATGTGGAACCCACACATATGAAGGGCTGACTGTACATTCTAGTGGTGCAAAACCAAGAAGTTCCTGGTGACCCATGAGCCAAATGCAACCCACCGACAGATTTGGTTAACACACATGGTGTTGGTGCTATTTAAGATTTTTAATCAGTGACTTTAAAATCTGGATTTCCATGAAAATTAGAAGATCACCTCCCCACCCCCCACTTGGGCTGCCACCTGGCAACAAGGAACAAGCTCCAAGCAGCAGCTGCTCCTATTACAAGGGGCAGGCGGCTCTCCTGTGTCTCAGTGCCCAACCTCCACTGTTATCTAACAACCGACCCACTTAGCCAATTTATGCTACCTCCCTGGCCCTGAGAGGACTTAGAGTTTGGGATTCTTGTTTTAGATACATCATAAAGTGAGCTTAACAAAATAAACATAGACACTCACATGCACACACTTATTTCAAATGCTTCAAGTTTCTTTTTCCACAGGGGAAAAAGGGGGGGAAAGATGTCCCTTCCTGCTTCAATCAAACAATCCTTGGATTTCAGACTTTACAGAAATATTAAATTTTTAAACCACCATATCTCTTATTTCAATACAGTATTTTTTATTTATGTGATTTTAGAAAATGACAAAATATTGTTTTGCCTCTGCATTTTATTCACATGCCACCTTTAAGTAATTAGGGAGGGGTTTGGGGACATTTGTCTATTTCACTAGAAAAAAAGCAGGTAGAATAAGAATTTCACAATTTTCTAAACACTTTTGCTTTGACCATCACATACCTAAAATATACCAAACATCTGAATTTTATAAACAAAAAGCATCTAGTACCGTAAAAGCAATATTTTTAAACAGCTGCATGTATATATTTTTATTTTTAAACTTTTTCTTCCAGTAAAAGAAGGAAGTTAAATTTTCTCACTTTTTGTTCTTACATAGCATCAAACAAAGCTTAAAAATAGCCACCAAAAAATGCTTGGTAAATGCATGAATGCTTGGATGAAGGAAGAAAGGAATGAAGGAATGAACACATGAAAGAACAAAACGACATTATTTTTGAGCCAAAGGAAGTCATCAGCATCCATTGCTGTCTACCAGTTGTCTGAATTCCCTTCCTTCGCTATGTCTAAGCCCATCCCATCAGAATTCCCATCATTCCCATCCAATTCATCAGTCCTAGGTTCATCTTCCTAAATTGCCTTACTCTACTCAAAGTAAACTGTGGTGATGCTGTGGCTTGGGCCTGTAATCTTAGCTATTCGGGAAGCTGAGGCAGGAGGATTGCTTGAGCCCAGGGTTCCGGAACAGCCTGGGAAACACAGTGAGACCTCATCTCAAAAAAAAGTAAAGTTTTTTTATTTTTTAAGATAGCACACAAAAACTTATGTTTACAACCCTGTAAACATCCTTCCCCTACGTTAAAGAGGGAAAACAACCTACAGTTCACCAAGCTGGTATTTCTTTGTTGAAAAGAAACAAGGAATGTAAGTGCTGCAAGGGTGCTTACATACATAGTAAACAGTATGGATTAGAAGTTCACTTTTTTAAAAGGGATGAACAGTAAGGGTGCCAGGGAATGGAAGAACCTGACATAGCAGAAAGAAGACAGGTTTTAGAGTTGGTAGAAAGTTTTTTTCCATCCTTTCTGTATAAACCAGTCTATTAGGCTCTCTGAGTTAAGTAGTTTCTTCCTGTCAAAAATATCTCCCATGAAGATGGTGCTCCAGTGGTCTAGCTCAGCATGAGCAGGAGGTAGCAAACAGCTTTACTGGTCATTTTTCTTCTTTGATTTAGTGTACTACGGGGTAGATTTCTTATCAGAAAACAGGTATGTCATCTCCAGAAAAAAGAAAAAAACAAGGTAACTCGATTTCCCCCAAATAAATAATTTTTCAAAAAATTTTAAAGAAAAAAGAAAGTTTTTTCTACCAAGGAAGCAACAGCATGTAGTCACTAAAATCATGGACTTTGGAGACAAACTGAGCTGAGGTCAGTGCTGATTCAGCTACTGTTAGGCAAGCTGGATGGTAGCTTCCCCTCCTAAAGTCTTCAGGTCCCCTCCAAAGAAGCTGGGGTGATCTCTCCCTTAGGAAGCTAGTGTGAGCCTGTGACAAGATCCCAAGACTGCATCCGGCACCTAACAGGCCACAGTGACAGTGATCATGGTTCATCTTCTCCCTTGCTCTTTTTCAAGGCCGCCTGCCGACCTTCTAGGAATTTATGGTTACATTTCTTAAAACTATTTTACATTAACAAAGCACTGCTAACTGTGGACCCTCCAAGGGAAAGATGCCATGAAAGCTTCTTATTCCCTGAAAAAAGCACTGGAAAAATAGAAGGCATTAGCCTCATAGTCTTTACTAATTGAGCCAGTCTTCCTTACTTGCAGAAAAAGTCACACACCACAAGGTCAGCAACCTATCTCTTTAGGAAGAGAATTGCATCAGGTATTCCCTGGCCCCTGATCACACTGTGTTCTGTAAATCCAGGATCCAGGACAAAGTCCACCTCCTGCAGCATCTCATCTCATCATCTTGGTCTCCCAATACCAAAAGTAGTAAAGGAGGAGGGCTCAATTATACAAAATCACTGTGCTTAACAGAAACCCTCTCCCAGTAAATCCATTATTAACCCTCAGATCAATCCTTACAATGTTAATGTTTCAGAGGAAATAGACATTCCTTGTAGACTTCAACTATTATGACATTATTAAAAATAATCTTGAAAAAATCAACATAATCTGGGCCTTTATGAGTATAGCTAGTGCCACTGCATTACACGTGAAATTCTTTTTAAAAATAAGAATAAAGACCCAAGGAGTGAAATGAGAGACAGACCCAATCAAGGTCCATGAGCTACTGCTCTGTACTCATAGTGCCCTATTAGGGTTCTAATAACACAGTATTGAGGGCTTTTTGACCTCCGCTATTTAAGTTTGATTCTCTGCTGTTTAAAAAGGGTAGAGCCAGGCAAAGTGGCTCACACTTATAATCTCAACACTTTCTGAGCCCAAAGCAGGAGAATTTCTTGAGCCCAGGAGTTTGAGACCAGCCTAGGCAACATAGCAAGATCCTGTATCTATAAAAAAACTTTTTAAAAAAATTAGCCAGAAGTGGTAGCATGTACCTATAATCCCAGCTACTCAGGAGGCTGAGGTGGGAGGATCACTTGAGCTCAGGCAATCAAGGCTACAGAGAGCTATGATCACACTACTGCACTCCAGCTTGGTCATTGGGCAAAAGAGACCCTGTCTTTAAAAAATAAAATAATAAAATAAGTTTTAAAATAAATTAAATTAAATTAAAATCGTTTAAATGGTAAAAGAAACTGATTCTATCCATGATCCTTCTGGATAAGCTAACTACCAAGAAAGTCTTAGCCTCTGGCAAGAATTTTACCAAGCCCAACTGCAAACACTTGTTATTCATTGCTGACCAAAGTTCTAATCAAATTATTAGCAAGAAATAGAAAAACAAATAGCTGCCTAATAAATTTTTTATAAACAAATAATTATTTGTGTCCATGAAGGAAAAATAAACTGAAATAAGTAAAAATAAATAAATAAATAAATAAGAAAATACACCTACATGAGGCTATTTTGCTATTGCTTAGGCAGCTCACATTCCCTCCCTGAGAAATGTCATGAGCAGGCCAATATCAATTTCAATAGTTAAGACTTTAAGAGAATGCATTGGTCATTAAGAAAAGACAAAGGCTGAAGACTCAGAAGGATATGAACTAAGGAAAGTAAATTGGAATCTAGATACAATTTAAACAAAGCCTGGCACCTTTTCCATTTCCTGCAGTGAGTGCTGCTGTATCTGGGAGGTTGGCACATGGAGAGTGGCACCACACAGTGTCCAGCACATCACAACACTTGAGTATACTTACAGAATAATATAGTAATATATAATGGTATGATAGTAACATCTGCTGTATATTTAATGCATACTATGTGTCAGGCATGTACTTAAGCACTAGACATATCTAATGTGCATATATAAACACATATATATATAATAAATATAAAAATCCGTATATGGATATAAAATCAATATTTATATATAGAAATCTTATGAATGTATAAATACACACACATACATATAATCTCATTTAATCCTTAAAATCACTCCAAGGCAAATGGCATCCTCATCTTGCAGGTAAGAAAAATAGCAGGTTAGAAGGTTAAGTAACTTTCATATGGTCACAGTCAGGAAGCTAGCAAATGCACCCGGATCTGTCCTATCTGTTTCAGAATTTGGGCTCTTACACATCACCAAAGAAGGTTCTAACAACAACTGAAGATCAACAAAGGAAAATTAGAATCTATCACCACATATCTTGTAGAAGTTCTCACCACAAGGTCAGCCACCTACTCTCTTTAACTAGGAAGAGAATTGCATCAGGTGTTCCCTAGGCCCTGACCACGCTGTGTTCTGTAAATCCAGGACCCAGGACAAAGGCCACCGCCTGCAGGATTGTATCCCTTCTTCTAAGCAAACTGAAGCAACTCCTAAAACTACCTGGAATTAGCTTTGTAACAAAGGATACTAGAGTATTGCAGTATACAAGGTAACCCAATCACCACAGGTTTTCCAGAAAATTGAGGAACCAAAGTATAAGCAGCCCTCCTTTTGTGAGGGGAAGGGTGGTAAAGTGGTAAATCATCTCCACCTGTTGCTTGTTCTCTAACATTCTCATTCATTTGCCAACACCTAAAAAATTCACAATACCCTGCCTGTGAAATGACAGAATTCACCACTTCAAATGTGCTCTGCAGTGTTCTTAAGGTCTCTTCAGTTGTTACAGAAAGGGAGGTGGGAGACAGATGGGGGTAAAAAGGGAGAGAGAGAGGAAAGGGGTGATGGGAGGAACCCTTCCACCCCAGCAGCTCCACAATCATCTGTTTTGTACACTGGGTTTTTGCATAAGAATGTATTTGAAGAACAGTTTTCATTGCTAAAACTATGACTCTATGAACTTGCCAAAATAAATAGGAAACACTGTACTGTAAAGATGCCTAGTTGCCTGATTTTGTAAAACTAAATACACATAAATTGTGAATGCCTATCAGTTAGAAAAATATTCTTTTTTATTTACATAGTAGTGAAATAAATTATAGGACTTGTCTCATCTCCATTATTTAAAACAGAACACAAATCAGGGTTTTTAACACCAAGAGAGAACCCTCCAGAAGACCTGCCATCCCTAGACCAGCTTTCCTCTCAGAACTTTCTGTCCCTATTATCACTGTTGCATCAGGGTAAACATTCTATATACTTTGAAAGGGCTGGCCCAAGTCACATGATCATCTCAATAGCTGCAAAAAAAGTATCTAACAAAATTCAACATGGTGTTTTAAATTTCACCATAAAAACTGTCAAATTAAGTATAACTTACCCCAACACAATAAAGGTCATACATGAAAAGCCCCTAGCTAAAATCACACTCAATGGAAAAAAACTGAAAGCTTTTCCTCTAAGATCTGGAACATGCAAGAATGTCCCACACTCACTACTTCTATTCAATATACTAGAAGTCTCAGCCAGATAAATGAGTCAAGAAAAAGATATAAAAGGTATCCAATGTAAAAGTATCTGTTTGCAGATTACAAAATCTTATATGTAGAAAACCCTGAAGATCTCACCAAAATACTGTTGGAATAAATGAATTCAATACAAAAAACAAGTTGTATTTCTGTATACCAACAAAACAATCCAAAAAGGGATTGAAGAGAACAACTCATTTACAATAGCATCAAAAACAATAAAATATTTAGAAATAAACCTAACCTAGGAGATAACAGACTTAAACACCAAACTATAAAACTTTGCTCATAAATGTAAAGACATCCTGTGTTTATTGATTGGAAGAATTAATATTGCTAAAATGTCTATACTACCCAAAGAAATTTACAAGTTCAATGCAATCCTAATCAAATTCCCAAAGATAATTTTTTACAGGAATGAAAAAATCCTAAAATTTGTATGGAACCACAAAAGATCCCAAATAGCTAAAACAATTTTGAGCAAGAAAAACAAAGAACAAAGCTGGAAATATCCACTTCCTGATTTCAAAATATATTACAAAGCTACAGTAATCAAAACATTATGGTACTGGCATAAAGATGAAGATACAGATCAATAGAACAAAATAGACAGCCCAGATATAAACCCATGTACATATGGCCAATTGATTTTCAAGAATGGTACCAAGAACACACAATAGGGCAAGGATAGTCTCTTCAATAAAGGGTGCTGGTAAAGCTAGATATCCGCATCCAAAAGAATGGAATTGAACCATGTCTTACATCATACACAAAAATTCACTCAAAATAGATTAAGGATTTGAACATAAGATCTGAAACTATACAATTCTTAGAAGAAAACATAGTAATGAAGCTTCTTGACACTAGATTTGGCAATGATTCCTTAGATATAACACCAAAAGCACAGGTAAGAAAAGAAAAAATAGATATGGTTTTATACAACAAAGAAAACAATCAACAGAGTGAAAAGCCAACTTATGGAACGGTGAAAATATTTGCAAACTTTATATCTGAAAAAAGATTAATATCTATAACATATAAAAAACTCAAAAACTCAATGGCAAATAAAAACAACCAAATTTTAAAATGGGCATTGAATAGACATATCTCCAAAGAAGACATCCAAATAGCCAAGTGGTTTATGGCAAAACACCCAACATCACTAATCATCAGTGCAATGCAAATCAAAACCACCAGGAGATATCACCTCACACCTGAGAATGGCTGCTGTTTAAAAGAGAAAAGATAACAAGCGCTAGTGAGGTCAGGGAAAGTTGGAACCCTTGCACCCTACTGGTGGGAATGTAAATTGCAGAAAAGATAGATATTTCTCAAAAAGTTAACTACCATATGACCCAGTGATCCCACTTGTGGATATATATCCAAAAGAACTGAAATCAGGATCTTGAGAAGATACCTGCATGTTCATGTTTATCACAGCATTATTCACAACAGCCAGGATATAGAAACAACACAAATGTCCACCAACAGATGAACGGATAAAGAAATGTGGTACTGTAGGAAGATGCTGAATGTTCCCAACACAAAGAAATGACAAATGTTTCATATGATGAATATGCTAATTACCCTGGTCTGATTACAACACATTATACTGTATTGAAATCTCATTATGTATCCCATAAGTATGTATAATTATTATATGCGAATTAAAAGAATAAAAATTTTAAAAAGAGAATGTAGTATATACATATACCAAAGTAGACTCAGCATTAAAAAAGAAGAAAATTCTACCATGTGAAACAACATGGATAGACCTGAAATTCATTATATTAAGTTAAATAAGTCAGAGAAGGACAAATACTACATGATTACCAGGAAATGGGGGTGGATATGGGCAACTATTTTTCTATAGATATGAAGTTACAGTTAAACAAAATAAGTTCCAGGGACCTGCTGAACATAGTGCCTATAGTTAACAATAAGACATTGTGCACTTAAAAATTTAAGAAGGTATATCTGAGCCAGGCACAGATATACACTTGTATTGCCACCTCCATTGCCTGGTAATCATGTAGTATTTGTCCTTCTCTGACTGACTTATTTAACTTAATATAATGAATTTCAGGTCCATCCATGTTGTTTCACATGGTAGAATTTTCTTCCTTTTTTAAGGCACACACCTATAATCCCAATGCTTTGGAAGGCTTCGGTGGGTGGATCACTTGAAGCTAGGAGTTTGAGACCAGCCTGGGCAACCTAGCAAGACCCCATCTCTATAAAATAAAAAAATTAGCCAAGTGTGGTAGTACACACCTGCAGTTACTTGGGAAGGTAAGGCAGGAGGATCCCTTGACCCCAGGGGTTTGAGGCTGCAGTGAGCTGGGATCGCACCACTGCATTCCAACCTGGGCAACAGCAAGACACTGTCTCAAAAAATAAATAAACTTTAAAAAGAGGGTATATCTCACATTAAGTGGTCTTACCCCCATCACCATCCCTGCCCAACACATAAAGGACATAGGAAAACTTTTGGAGGTGATGGATATGTTTATTATCTTGACTGTGGTGGTGGTAATACAAGTATATACATATGTCTAAACTCATCAAATTGTATACAGCTAGTGCTCGACTTACGACCACGATTGGGACTGGCAGACTGGTCGTAACACAATTTGGTCGTAAGTTAAGCAGGCTATATGTACAGTTGAAATGGTGCACGCAGAGATGGTAGTGCTGCCGGAAGCTGGTCCACACTGTCGTACGCCCAGCTGGGCAATGTTTGCGCTGCCAAACGCGGAGCAGTCGTGGCTAGCGATTGTGGTCGTAAAGTCGAATGGTCGTAAGTTGCGTAGGTCGTAAGTCGATCAATACCTGTACATTAATTATGTTCAGGTTTTTGTATACCTCAATAAGGCTAGGGGAAAAACAAAAGCAAGAAAGCTATGGCCCGCGTATAAACAAAAACATTTCCAATACCTTCTGAAAGGTGTTTTAAGTTCCACAGAAAATTAAAAGAGAAATAAAGCAAAGAAGTGTAACTGTTCATGTCAACACTTGTTTCTGACCTTCCCAGAGCTGTTTTACTCCCAGAGCCCTAGCCCCATTAGGGCTGAGCTATGTCCACTATAGCACCAACCTCAGTGGCATCTGCCTTGCCTCTTCCTTTCCCTCTGGCATCACTTCCCATGTTAGAGGGAATGGGACCTGCAGACACTTTCCCAGCAAGAGCCAAGCAGGAGATGGAAACCACATCAACCACCTGACACTCTCACTTGGCCCCGACTTCTGATCCATGAGGTACCCACTGAGAAGAGAGGTAATGGACGTGCTGAGGCAGCTCAATCTGCAGGTAAGACTCAACTTCTTTAAACACAATGGCCAGTTCATCCTCATTATAGACCCAACAGTAAATCTCTCAAATAATGTCATTACTGTGGCCTCCACATAAGTCATCATATACTGAGGTCTCTTGTGAAAAGCCAGCAACCTCTGAAGCCCCTCATCGAGTACACTAGTCTCAGAGTCACCCTTGTCCTCACTTTCCTCCCAGCAGCCACCACAGCTGCCACTGGAGGAGCACACCCCTTTTGGCAGAATAGTCAAATTCCATAAATGCCACCCTTTCTTCTCACCCCCTCCAAAAGCAGGGGCAGTCCCATAATAGATAGAATATTTCATTCACTCTCTGTCTGAAGAACAATTTTTCCCATAGAAAAGCTGGGTACTTGAATTCTCAACCAGATGAGGGGCCTATTCATGACAATCTCAAATGACTAATGACAAGGCTGTTGTTTGCCTCACAATGGCTCACAAATTTTTTGAATCAGATAATCATCTATGTCATAAATGCAACCCTTCATTTCCTGAGAGCACTTTTGATGTCACCCATTGCACCACAATGTATATACATAAGCTTCTGTCAATAGAAGTGTATTAAATAATCCAAATTATAATTACCACATACTAAGTGCCAACACCATGGTGACAAAGAAAAAGAATGTTAAACAATGGTTGTCCTATGGGCAAATAATCTAAATCCACTTGGAAACTGTATGTATTTGGCTCCTTGTTGACTCTTTTATCCCGTCATCTATAAATACTGCATAGAGCTGGGACTTTAAGCCCTGGGAGTGAACTAGTTCTAGGCAAGATCAGAAACTGGTAGTTTCTGCAAAGAACAGTGATAGTTCTCTCTTTTATAAAGAAGGTTTCATTTCTTTGGCTGGCCCTCAGAATGCAGAGGTGTCTTTTGGAAGACTCAGGCTGCTTCCATTAAGCTAGGGGTAACTTGCTTGGGCTGGAGCTTTAAAAGTGCACTGTGGCAGAGGCAGCAACTGTGATGATCAACAGGGATGACATAACTCAGGAAAACCCAAGCTGGGCGTTGGTCAGTTAATTTGTCATCTTCTGCAGATTTCCCTCTTAGCAATAAAATCCTTTGGTCTAGGCTGGGCATGGTGGCTCATGCCTGTAATCTCAGCACTTTGGGAGGTCGAGGTGGGTAGATCACAAGGTCAGGAGATCGAGACCATCCTGGCCAACATGGCAAAACACAGTCTCTACTACAAATACAAAAGAATTAGCTGGGCGTGGTGGTGTACGCCTATAGTCCCAGCTACTTGAGAGGCTGAAGCAGGAGAATGGCTTGAACCCAGGAGGCAGAGATTGCAGTGAGCCGAGATTGCGCCACTGCACTACAATCTGGGTGACAGTGCAAGACTGTCTCCAAAAAAAATAAAAACCCTGGTCTATGTCTTCTAAGCAATGGACATAGATACTACGGTTCATTTCACTACCACATACATTAGGAAACAAGAAGACAGATTTGGAGAGCATGCGGAAGACACAGAGCAAGTATAGAGAAAGGGGGAGTAGTTAATTAAACAAACAAACAAAAAAAAGGTCCCTTTCCTAACGGGCAATAATCCATAATTTATTTATATTTAGTCTTTTTAAGAAACCCAACAAACAACCAGACATCTCTGCAGTGCCGTCCTTCCTCTTAATTTTAATGCAACCTCAAAATAATACATAAAATTACTCCTAGACTGTTTGTGGCTTTCATAACAAGAGAGAAAGGAACTTTCTATATTTAGGAAACCTCTGAATCTGATTTCCTCAAAGGTTCATAGAGTAATAACAGGCCAATGCTTTTAAGTGGAAAGCAATTTCTCTGTTTTGCACACAGCCCTGCACATCCAAGAGGAAGTATCTTGGGCAAGCTTCCACAGCAATCAGCATGAAAGCAGAGAGGCTTTCCTTTCCTTTCCCAGTGGTGAAGTTACAGCTATTAAAGGGCTGCTACTGCACAGAGATGCAAAGCTTGTGAAGGGGACGTCTGTTATCTAACAGTGCCAGGACCAGAAATGACCATCTTGGTTACTATGCAATGACTACGGCATTCATCTGAGGGGCTGTGCTTCAGTGAGCTAGAGGGAAGGATGGATATTTGACAGAGGAAACCTCCAACATTCAGAAAAGACACGAGGCAACTGAGCTCATCACCACAAAAAGCAGATCATGAAATAATCCAAGGTCTAATTGACCTACAGTAAAAGAACCACTCTGCTTTCCCAAAACTGCTTAATTTTTGCAGAGACCTGCTATCAGAAAAGCTAACAATAGCGTTTTACCTATTCTCTGATGGTCTGAGCTTGAATGCTTTGTTGAAGTATTTACGAGGGATCAAAATCACAAAGACTGCCCACTCCCTTTGCTGTTTTTATGTCCAGTCTCTTTAGCCTGCAGGAATGCCCTTTGTGGGTGGTCAAGGACAAATGGCATTAAAGCCTATTAATTCAGTTTTTCATGTAAGAAGACTTAATGTGTCAGCTGCATTTTAATCTAAGGATTATATGCTTACCCTTGGAAAATTCCTTTCGGAAACATAAATAAGGATTTTTTTCTACAATTCTTATTTTTATCATAAGGCCCAATTATCATTTATACGTTTATTGGTATTTTAGAACCTGAAATAATAGCTCTTCGTGAGAAAAAAAGGCAGCTGCTGCAGAGTTAACAAGAAAGTCACGATCTCTGCTGAGACCATCTAAATATATACCATGCCTTAAAAAATAAAAGAACACCAAGCTAATGCTCACCACCACAGGTATGTGCCTGAGCAAATGCCAAGGCTGCAAATTCTGACCTGGATTTTTTTTTTAAGACTTCTATATTGACTTTCAGTTAAAGACGGTTGAGGAACACACATATTCAGCTCCTCTCCCTCCTAAAACCCCAATACAACAAGATTATTTCTTTTTAAATGCCTAAATCTACAAGGACAAAGATAATAGGAGCAAAGATTAAAAGATTAAGCTTTTTAAAGCTGGAAAGCCGATAGATGATAGCAACTAAATTAGGCCCAAAGAAGTCAAATCTTCCAATTTGTGAAGCCCCATTCTTAATCATGAATGGACATTCAAAGATCATAAAGAAAATATTTAACATGAAAGAAACAGAGGAAAAAAACAACTTAAAAGAAATAAAAATTATGCAAAAAAGGTTAAAAAATAATCATTAACTCCTAAGAGAACTGAGAGAAAACACTGTCATGAAATAGCAGGATTCTATACAACAAAAGCAATCAGAGAATTTTTTAAAACTGCCAAAGAAATTTTAAAAAACATGATAACAAACATGAAAAATTGAATAGAAGGGTTATAAGGTAAACATAGGAAATATCCTAAGAATACAGCTGAAAAGCAGATGTATAAAAGCAGGAGAAAAGGTAAGGCAGTCATAGGACAGTAAGTTAACATCTAACGGAATTCCAGAAAGAAAGAACAGAGAAAACAGAGGGGAAAATTCAATAATGACACACTTCGAGAAAATTTCTAAAAATTAAGGATGCAAGTTTCCAAGAAATGAAAATAGACCCCACCAAGGAATATTATGAAATTTTGGAACACTGAAAATGAAGAGAAGAACTAAAAACCCAAGAGAAAAAAGTAAGAAAAACGAAGTCACCTACAAAGGACTGGCAATCAGACAGTCTTAGCCTTCTCACCATCAACACTAGATACTAAAAGATAATGAGCAATGCCTTTACCATTCTGAAGCTCAGTGATTTCCAACCTAGAATTCTATCCCCAACCACACTATAAATTAAACGTGAATGTGACATTCTCAGAAATATAACAACTCAAAAAGTCTTACCTCCCATGTGCAATTTGCTTGGATGCTTCCAGAAAATGTGCTCTACTCAAATACGGGAGAAAACCAAGAAAGATGGGAAAATGGGATGAGGGAAATTGGGAATCCAATACATAAGCAAGATACAAGAAATTCCCAGAAAGGTATTGAAGAGAGGATCCCAAGATGTGGTACACAGCAGGCCTAGAAAGCAAGTAGTCTGGACTGGAGCAAAGTATAAGACTCCAGGTAGTATTTCTCCAAGATGTCATTGATAAGATGGCTGATATGGCTTAAAGTATTAAGAAGAAATTCACATGGAAGACAGTTTGTGTTTAAAGTCGTGGTTTAACCACTAGAAAAACTTTTAAAAATACAATTACTAAATCCAAGGAAAACACAATTTGTGTGTGTGAAGAAATTTTAAAGTAACCAAACTATATTACACAACACATTGTGAATCCTGTTTATACACTATAAACACCAGATAAGAAATGGGGAAGAAGGAAGCATAACAGGAACTTAAGTCTTTCCTAGGAGGCCTTGTGGAACTACAGAATCCTTTAAAAAACAAAGGTGCATAACTGCAACAAAAACAAAACCCGAAATTTAAAAAGAGA
>NW_016107412.1:5779547-5792115 GCF_001604975.1 Cebus imitator
TTTTTTGAGACAGAGTCTCACTTCGTCACCAGGTGCCAGGCTAGAGTGCAGTGGCACGACCTCGGCTCACTGCAACCTCCGCCTCCCAGGTTCAAGCAATTCTCCTTTCTCAGCCTCCCGAGTAGCTGGGACTACAGGCGTGCACCACCATGCCCAGCTAATTGTTTTGTATTTTTAGTAGAGACAGGGTTTCACCATGTTGGCCAGGATGGTCTCAATCTCTTGACCTCGTGATCTGCCCGCCTCAGCCTCCCAAAGTGCTGGGATTACAGAATATTTCTTTATTATACCACCTGACAACTTAAAAATTACTTTCACAAGTGTCTAAAGATTTCACATTTACCACAGCTCTACAAGTTTAAGTTCCCCCCAGCTTCCCAATCCCCACTTATAGAGACAAGGGAATCACCTCAAGGAAATTAAGTAACTCTATCAAAGTGACAGAACAACAAGGTGGTAGACGCAGGACTAGAAAGAGCAGGTCACGCACAAGTGTGTGGGATTTACAATATGGTTGATATTAATGATGTGAGTTGGTGACTACAGGGAGATGAGCCAAATTGAGTTTTGGAGTTCAGTGGCTCTCAAACTTCAGCATGCCTAAGAATCACTTGGAGTTCCACCTACACAAAGTATGTGAAGCAGTCAAGTTCATGAAAACAAAAAGTAGAATGGTTCCTACCAGGGGTTATGGAAGGGAAAGAGGGAGAGACCAGGGTTATGGAAGAGAAAGAAAGAGAGCTGTTTAATGAGTTTTAATGGGTATGGAGTTTCAGATTTGCAAGGTGAAAAAGTTCTGGAGATGTGCTGCACAACAGTGTGAACATGCTTAACACCACTGAAATGTACACTTGAAAGGAGTTAAGAAGGCTAATGTTATGTTGCGTGCTTTTACTACAATTTTTTTTTTTAAAAAAGAATCACCTGGAAGACTTGTTAAAATATACTGATCACTGCACCCCACCCCCAGAGTTTCAATTCAGTAGGTGTGGGTGGAGCCTGAGAATTTCCTCTTCTAATAAGTTACCTGATACTGCCATACCAGGGACCAAATTTTAAGAGCTATTGCTCTAATTCAAAAACATTATCAGTCCTGAATGCACAGCAACTTCCCCTGAGACCCCAAACCGAGTAAATAAGAATGTAAGGGGTGGGGAGTTATGGAACTGTACATGCCATGCTTTTAAAATCCTTCTTGGTGATTCTAATGTGCAGCCAATGGTAGAGACCGTGGCCTGAACACTGGCTACACCAGTCACAGTATAGTGTCTCTGATGCTAAGAGCAGACCTGTGCCACTCAGCCATATCCTGAGGCCGCAGGTTATACCTCAATTTCCTCATCTATAAAATAATGATCACAGAGGTGTGGAGAATATACAATAGGATCATCAACAAAAGAACTCAGAGTGGTGCCTATCACATAATGAATAATAATGTCATTGCTTTTGTTGCTGACATTACAGGAAATAAGGTTGACCTTGTTTTCTCAGATGTAAGATGGGGTCAGGTTAAAGGCAATGAGGAAACTATTAATATTCAATCCCCGACTATACAGCAAGGCAAAAGACTCCCAAGGAGCTAAGAACAGAATAAGTGGGATTACATCTAAGAACCTATTATAATTTCCACAAGTATTTGGCAAACTTAGGATCATTTCTCCAGAATTAGTAGCTAATCCCTTTACTCTCTGAATAAGTGTTGTTGTTTGGAATATAAACGTCATTGTAAAGTCAGGTGTGGGAATCAATACTCAGACACCACATCCTCCATCTAAAGAAATAAAAACAATGAGATGTCTCCAGACAGAAGGTTATGTAGGACTCACAGGTGAACTTCTTGAAGATATCTACATGGTAAACAATTTCTTGTCAAAAGAAATTGAAAAAAAGACAAAGCCATGAGCCATTTATGAAATCTTGAGATTCCCACATCCCAGGCACAGTGGCTGTCAGTGAGGAAACAGCAACTACAGGGCAGAACCTGTCCTGCAGTGAAGCAGCAGCCCTGGCCCTCCAGCAAGCTTTGTGAATGCTGAATGGCAAGCACCATTTTTCCTCAAAAGCACTGCAGAGAGCACCAAAATTGTGTTTTCTGCTGTGGTTTTCCTTGCCAAAATTGTGTTTTCTGCTGTGTTTTTCCTTGCTTTCATAGCTGGACAGCTTGGGAGTGTATCAGAGATTACCCACAAATATTTTAAGCTTTCAATTTCCTCAGTCCACAGTAAATAATACAAAGAAATCACTTGTTTTCAGAGACCAACAAGACCCTCCCTAGATGTCTGGGCCATAACAACATCTGAGTCTCCAGAAAAAGTCTCCTTCATTAAGTCATTTGAATAATTTCCCACAAAACATTCTCAACAATTGTGGGAAAATATTAGTAATGAAGCAATTGGCATCTATTTGTAGACAGAGATGGCTAGCAGTCATGAGAGCAGCACTCTGCAGTGGTCCAAACCTCTCAGAGTCAGTCTGCCTTCACACTACATTGGCAGGTTCAAATCACCTCCTGACCACAAAAAGCTTTGACTCTTCTGTAGCTCAGAATATTGGATCAGATTAAACCATCAGCAAACATTTCCCAAACAAGTCCCCACCCTGGATATGGCTGATTGTCCCAAGCAGAATGGAAAAATTTCCTCTTAGGAATGTTCCCTTAAATGTTTTGGGGGGCACCCTTCCTGTGGGAAGCTAAAGACCACATTCAAGTGGAATATACAGAAACACTGCCTTTCCTGTACACACAGGTACTTCCATAATGCAGGCCTATTTTCTAGTGTTTTCTTTCCCCCTCTCTGCTTCCTTGATTTATTACTACCCCAAATGTCCCACAATCATAACACAGAGGTAAGTGGGGGGATAAGAAAGAAGTCAGGTCCTAACCAGTGTTGACCCTTACAGGTCATGTGAGTCTGAACTTTCTTGTCTGAAAAATGAAGAGGACACTCGCTCCTCTGCCATCAGGGCTGTTTTAAAGGTTAACAGTAATAACTAGGGATAGAGAGGCCAGCATGCATGAGGCACTGCTCTAAGTGCCCTGCAAATGTCCATTAATTTGGTTCTTCTCAGAACCCTTTTAGGTAAATACCTTTATCCCCATTGCACATCTGAGAAAACTGAGATACAAAAAGGGTAATTGGTCAAAAGCTCAAGCAAGCTTATAACTGAACCTAGTCTAGCCCTAGAATCCATGTTCTTAATCACTTCTTTATCCTGCCTCCCCAATACATCCTAAAGGTGAAACAAGAATATACCTGAAAATGCTTTTCAAATCATTAAAAGATACATTAATAATTACTATTATAATAGTGTACCTCCCAGCACCCCCCAACTCACTTGGTAATTGCCCTGATTCACCTCTGGAGAGAACCATTCCCAGCTGTCATCAACTTATGTTTCATCTTCAGCAGAAGATGTGCTGACCTCAGGCTCTGGGGTGAAACACATGATCTGGCTATCCAATCAGAACACACCAATATCCCTGGCCACAGCCACTGGTCCAGCACGAGGCACATGACTCATCATGATCAGGAAGGTTGTTTGTAATTAAGCAAACCTGAAGCTGCTGGAAGTCTCCATGCCGAGCCCAAAAACACGCAGCCAAGATGAATCCTTATGACATCATTTTGATCCTCAGTCTAGCCCCTCCTGAAGGCAGATCCAGTCCTTAGATTTGCAATTACTTAAGCCCATAAATTTTTTCACTCAAGATAGATTGAGAATTGGGTTTTCTGTCACTTGCAACCAAGGCACTCCGGTCTATCAAGGTATATTTACCTATACTTCAGTACTTTCCCTTCTCTAAAAATAAAACTTGAGGACTAATAAAGTAAATTTTAATTGGTTAGTCTTGACAAAGCAACACTTCTGAAGCTGGACTTCCTGACAAGATAACTCCACATTATGTAGAACAGACTTGATTTTTTCCAATACCACAGAACAAGGGATTTGGCTTATCATAAAATTTGTTTCAGAAAATTTTATTTTTAATCAAAAGAACTAAGCCTACAGTTTCCAGCTCTGTAAGAAAACAACTGTGATATTTATTTTCTCAGCCTTCTCAATTCTCATTTTTCCTCTAAACAACTATCCATATACATTACTAAAAAGAACAGGATTGAATTTTTTTTTTAGACGGAGTCTCACACTGTTGCCTGAGCTGGAGTGCAATGGCCTGATCTTGGCTCATTGCAACCTCCGCCTCCCAGGTTCAAGTGATGCTCCCACCTCAGCCTCCCAAGTAGCTGGGATTACAGGTGCCCACCACCACACCTGGCTAATTTTTTGTATTTTTAGTAAAGATGGGGTTTCACTATTTTGGCCAGGCTGATCTCAAACTCCTGACCTTGTGATCCTCCCTCCTTGGCCTCCCAAAGTGCTGTGATTACAGGTTTGAGCCATTGCATCAGCTGGATTGAATTCTTTAAAACATTTTAAACACAAAAAGTAGAAGACATGAATGAATATAAATTATTTCTTCCTCCTAAAGAAGATCAGCTGGGCCCAGTGACTTACACCTGTAATCCCAGCACTTTGGGAGGCCAAGGTAGGCAGATCACAAGTTCAGGAGTTCAAGACCAGCCTGGCCAACATAGTTTCACTAAAAATACAAAAAATTAGCCGTCTCTACTAAAAATACAAAAAATTCGCCACGCATGGTGGCAGGTACCTGTAATCCCAGCTACTCAGAGGCTGAGGCAGGAGAACTGCTTGAACCCGGGAGATGGAGGTTGCAGTGAGCAGAGATCGCGCCACAGAACTCTAGCCTGGGCTACAGTGCGAGACTCTAACTCAAAAAAAACAAAAAAATCAACAATCAACTACACTTAACTTTATTAATTCTGGCAACAAAACAACCTGGTTTGGAGTTTTCATTACATTCATTAAGCTATTCGTTGTATCAGTTCACATTCCTTCCCTGAGGTTTCTTCAGGAGCCTAAGATTTCAGAGGAAAGCACTGGGTGTCACCCAGGTCACTGCCTCAAAGGGTGACAAATAGCATCCCATTTGATGCCTGATGTCTCCCAAATCGATGTGTAAGTATGATCAGGGCTTCCTGCATTTCACATCTTTGAATTACTGCACATGGCTAAATAACTGCAACTACAACACTCAAACAAATACCCACTTCCTAAAAGACCTCTCTGGCTGAAAGAAGGCAATGATGCAGGCATCGTGGTTTCAGATGGCTCACTGACATGGTTTGATTTGCTTCCTTTATATTGGTCTGAGGACAGTCTAGGGGTGGTGCAAGAGCAGTCACTCACAGCCCCAGTGTCCACCCATAATATATATACGAGCACATGTGAAAATGCTGTACACGTTTAAAAGATGTTAAAAACAAGTTTCAAATTCCTTAATGTAAAAAAAATACTTCTATATTTTCTGTGTTCATTACATTGCCCCTATATTCCTCCTATTAAGAAAAAAACAAACTTTTATGACTTTGATAAGCAAACAGATAAGCACACAGATTAATTTGTTATGCTGCATTCCAAACTTTATTATCTTGGTTGGCTATTGTTTCTATTGAGGTTTATTATTAAAGTAGCACAAGACTGGTGGTCTGCTTGGTTTGCTTTGGTAAGCACTTCAAAACTCATCAGCCCTTCTCCAGACATGGCTACCTTCAAACAATCTGGCATTAACACATGTAAACAATTGAGATCTTTAAGACTATAGTAATTGTGCAAAAATCACATTACATACTCCTCATAACTGAAGCAAAAATCAAATTATGTAGAGTATCAAATTTATAGAGTTAATAAAGATATCTGACATAATAGTTTTAAATTGAGGATTTTTAGTTCTATTTCCATATTCCATATTCTAAAAGCAGCCATGCTGAGAATAAGCCCCATGTGGTTGGTTCACACAGAAATGTGCTAAATACATAACTAGAAAAGCTGACGGGGGATGCTCCTATACCACAATGTCATATTTTTGATTTGTAGAAAGCACAATCATAGAATGGAAATTCAAATTCATAGGAGACTCTTCTACTATACCTGATTTTAGCCAAAAGGACAAGAGGTGATATAGGAGCCTCTTTTAAACTCCTTAAGTTAAAGAACCATATCTGATTATCACCATTATATATTTGAAATACAATAGGCACTCTGTCAATAAATGCTCGATGAATACATGAATGAGAACATTAACACGAAATTTAATGGGCTCAGGTTATTACATGACTAGGTTATGATTACTATGTCCTCGCTTTTATAAAGTAAAGCAGGAGCTGGGAAACGTTTGTAAAGGCTAGTGGTAAATATTTTAGGCTTTGTAGGCCATATGGTCACTGTTGCAACTACTCAACCCTGGTCTCTTTTGCAACTATTCAACTCTGCTGTTACAGCAAAATATGTAAACAAATGAGCATAATTTGCAAATAAAACTTTATTTACAAAAACAGAAATTGCCCATAAAACACCCAAATCCCCTGAGGAGCACTTTCTTACTATATAATGAAGACTCTACTCCCTAAAGGTTGGAAAGTGGTAGTAGACTTGCTAAATTGGCATGGACAGGGTTTGTTGGGCTGATATTTGGGCAGAGGATATACACTCGCTCTCCACCATGCCCATCACTCCTTATGAGCAACCCCATTTATTTGAGTCATGTTACCAGCCTGGCCCACCCATGTAAGCCTCTGAACTCTACAGTACAACTGGCTTCCAGGGATATGGCCCATAGCCATACTTGTGAATTGATAACTATACAACAGGCTCCTCAAGGGCAAGCCCACAATGTTCATCTCTTTGCCCCTTACCTAACACTTAATATCAACATCTAATGAACTTTAAATATTTAGCAGTTGCCTGTTGTTTGATATGCTCTGCACAGTCTCCTTGGAGGAGCTGTAGGGAGAGTAATAATAACAAAGAAGAGGACGTAGAAAGCATGTGACAGTAGGGAACAATGTGAGAAAGGACATGGTGAGTCACAGGAAGAGCCGCAGGAATCAGTACAGGACTGATGAAACCACACCCAATTCTCCCAAGCGTGTCTCGATCTTCTGGCTGCTGTCTGGATTCCTCCCTCATATCACAGCAGAAGCTGGGCACAAGCTGGTACTACCTCCCCTATAACCATTATGAGGAGAAAACCCTACTTAATTCCCATTTCCTCTGGAGGGTGCCCCAGATGGGTAACCCCAAACAATTACACACATCTAGTAAAATAAATAAACTGTTATGTTCTCCCACAATGCTGTATAGCAATGAAAATACTCTATAGCAATGAAAATGAGCAATCAATAACTAAACTATATGCAAAAATATGCAGGAATCTATTATATTGTTGAATGAGAGATGCAAGACACAAAAGAGTGCGATCTGCATTATATATTACACACACACACACACACACACATACAAACACACACACACACACATACACACACATAGAAAGAAAAGACACATGCAAAACTAATTTATGCTGCTAGAAGTCAAGAGAGTAGTCATCCATGTCATCCACGGAGCAGGGTACAGTTGGCCCATGAACAACACTGGTTTGAACTGTGAGGGGCTGCTTAAAGGCAGATTTTTTTCAATAAACACATTAGAAAAATTTTTGGAGATTTGCAACAATTTGAAAAAACTCACAGATAAACCACATAGCCTAGAAATAGCAAAAAAAAAAAATTAGGAAATGTGAAGTATGTTGTGAATGCTTAAAATATATGTCATTATTCACTAAGTCAGTAAGGCTTCCAGTCAACAGGAGGCTATTAGTAGGTACATTTTGAGGGAAACAAAATTATACTTGGATTTTCAACTGCTGCCCTAACTCCCAAATTATTTAAGAGTCAACTGTAGTATCTAAAAGGAAACAGGAGACTGTGTTAGTCATGTTCTATTTCTTAATCTGGGTGCTGGTTACATGGATGTGTTCAATCTGTGAAATTATATCGAGCTATACACTTATATCTATTTTCTGCATGTATCTTCTACTTCAGTAGAAAGTTTTTAATAGTTACCCCCCATCTCAGTGGTCTAGGGTCAGAAAGGGCTCCATATGTCTTCTTCCCTTCATTCATCCCTCACAGCCCCCTTTACCTCACATGGAGCCCCATTTGATCCTCATCTTTTCAAAGCATAACCATATAGAAGCCAAAGAAAAAAAACTCAATTATTCTGAGCTACCCATGATTCCAGACCCAACTCCTTCTGAATATCAGTATCTTTTGAAGAACCTTTACTGCCATCACTGACCTTTTGTTATAAATCAGAAATGAGAGTATAAGAAGCCACTGCTGCCCTAAATGGCTCACTTAAATAGACTTCCTTTAAAATATGCTCTAAATGGGCAACCTCATAGACACAAATGTCTGTAAAGCAATGCCTAGATACACAGGGTCCACTTGAGGAAGATACAATAAATAAATAGTAACAGAATGGAAAGCAGACCAGCCCACAGCCATCTTGCAAGAACCACAGATAACTGATTGTGTAATTGGCTATAATGTGTAATGATCTACAACTGTAACCATAGCTAACATATCTCTGAGATTTTAAGTAAAGTTTCAATACAGGTGGTCAAATGATGAGACTAGGAATCATTTTTAATCTCTCTGATATGATTTTAATATATTAACCTCTATTTCACAGTACCACATATTCTTCCCACATACTCCTACAAGTTTAGGTTTAAAAAATCATCTAAGACCTTTGATTACATTAGAGCACAGAGACTGGTCTACTTTATTTATTTATTATTTATTTTTGAGACAGGGTCTCACTCTGTCACCCAGACTGGAGTACAGAGGTGTGATCTTGGCTCACCGCAACCTCCACCTCCCAGGCTCAAGCAATTACCCTGCCTCAGCCTCCTGAGTGGCTGGGATTACAGGTATGTGCCACTACTGCTCAGCTAATTTTTGTATTTTTAGTATAGATGGGGTTTCACCATGTTGGCCAGGCTGGTGTTGAACTCTGAACCTCAAATGATCCACCTGCCTCGGCCTCCCAAAGTGCTCGGCTTACAAGCATGAGTGCCATGCCCAGCCCTGGTCTACTTGTGAATCCCAATCAGAGAGAAGGTGAGGCTGGTGATCAGATACACTGACCTAACCATGAAACATCAGCCATGGCAGGGACAGGTAGATTACAGGAAATGAAGAAAGCACAGTAATTTCTCTTTCGGGGCATATGTATAGCACAAGTTCCATGCCTTTATATTCAGATGTTACTCATATCAAATTCATATTACTTATTTGTTCATTAAATAAATCACTGTGTGTGTATATGTATGTGTGTATACATGTGTATATGTGTGTGTGTGTGTGTGTGTGTGTGTGTGTGTGTGTGTGTGTGTATGGGTGTGTATAGACATACACACCCATACACTCACACACAGAGAGAGAGAGACTGGGACTCACTCTGTCACCCAGCCTGGAGTACAGTGGCATAATCATAGCTCACTGACAGCCTCCAGCTCCTAGGCTCAAGTGATCCTCCCACTTCAAGCTCCCAAGTAGCTAGGACTACAGGCATGTGCCACCATGACTGGCTAATTTACTAATTTTTTATAGAGACAGGGTCTTGCTATTAAAAATGGTTTGGGGTTTTTTGGGAGGGGGTTTGTTTTTGAGACAGGGTCTTGTCTGTCACTTAGGTTGGAGTGCAGTGGCTCCGTCACAGCTCACTGCAGCCTTGACTTCTTGGCCTTAAGCGATCCTCCTACCTCAGCCTGCCAAATAGCTGGGAACACAGGTGCACACCATGCCCAACTAATCTTTTTGCATTTTTTATAGAGATGGGTCTCATCTTGGTGCCTAGGCTGATTTTGAACTCCTGGGCTCCAGAGATCCACTCACCTCAGCCTCCCAAAGTGCTGGGATTATAGGTGTGAGCCACCATGCCTGACCTAAAAGTGTTTTTAATCTGACTTTATTTCTATCAACAATGAAGGGGGCATAACTTTAGTTATCTGTTACACTTTAGTACAGGTAATTTTAGTTACCTGTTACACTTTAGTACAAAACTATAAATTTAATTAAATGGTTCTGTGTCACACAGTTCTAAAATGTCTTTCAGGGAGGATATTCTTATTTTTAAGAGCTGCATCCCAAGAATTTACAAAAAAATGTCATGTCTGCAACTAACTGCCACGTTTCATCTAAAAAATGTACAAACCTATACATACACCAAAAAATGTGGCAAAATGCTATTAACTGTTAAAGCTAAGTTGCAGATATGCAGGAACTCACTGCACATTCTCTGAACTCTCTTCAGTATGGTTGAAAATGTTTTACCATAAAAAGCTGCATAGAAATATTTACTAACCTTTCAAGTGATGGCCGTCTTCTTTCTCCTGATCAAAAATGAATGACTAAATATGCCCACAGGCCCATTCAGGGATCATACATGCTGTCTTCACACTGCAAGAATAAGCAAAGCAACATGCATGTTATCACCAAGGATTTTTACTGTTAATATTATTTCAGTTGAGAACATGTTCTTAATATATGATAAGCCTCTAAATTAAAATAATGCTACAATTTTTAAAAAGTGAAAAAAGAAAAACCCCATCAAATACTGAATGTGAGAAACAACTATCAGCTACACCCACTCTAGAAAATTTTGGAATAAAGGAATTCCTCTGAAAGTTTCTTTTTTATTCTTCAACTTTATTGAAGTATGATCGACAAATAAAAATTACATATATTTAAAGTGTACAATATGATGGTTTTATATATGTATACATTGTGAAATGACTGCTACAAACTAAAGAACATAACTATCACCTCACACAATTCTCTTTTCTTTGAGGGGTTTTCTAGTAAAAACCAGAAAACTTGCTGGACAAATTCTAAAAGAGCTGACAGTGTAGTTACCATTTCTGTGTGTGTGGTAAGAACGCATGAAGTCTACTTTCTTAGCAAATTCAGATATACATTATTATTCCCTATAGTCACCATGCTATACATTAGATCTTCATATTATAGCTGAAGGTTTGCCTCAGTTTCTGTTGAATCACAGCAATTTCAGGGCAGTGATGTAGCCCAAACATCTGGAGCTTCAATGACTTTAGCTTTACTCTGACCTTGGATTTCTAAGACTACACTTAAAAAGTATCAACGTACCCGCCTAGAGCCACACAGGAATTGCTGAACCTCCTCAAATCCTCTCCAGCAAAGGTATTCAGATCCAATCTACAATACACTCAGCTACAATACACACAAATTTACAGCAAAATGGTATCGTGGCCTGAAAGTCATATTCCTATTGCCACCACTATACGTCCATTTTGGCACTACCCATCACATTTGATCCTCCCCACAGCCCTGTGAGGTAAGCAGGGTTTACAGATCCCATTTTCCAGAGAAGGCAGCTAAATTTCACAGATGATATCTGACAAGGATATTCAACTAGAAAGCACCAGAGATGAAACCATTTCACAGATGATATCTGACAAGGATATTCAACTAGAAAGCACCAGAGATGAAACTCCTATTTGTCTTCTGACCCCAAACTCCAGGCTTGTCTCACTATACAGGTCACCTCCACCCTCCTGTCCCCGAACGTGATGTTTTCCTTAAAACCAACCCCACAGCCAAATGGCCAAAACAACACATCACATGAGGGAGGCAGCTGAGTGCTACAGTGTGCCCCCTGAAAGCATATATTCACAATCTTTCTTAATAGTACCATTAACACTATAATCATTATTACCAATTACTACAATTACTCTTAGTAATTATATTTCACTTGTAGACACAATAACCCTTAATGTATTTTTGTCATTTATATATGTATACGCACTTTTTTCCCCTTCTTCCTCAAAAGAGCACACTGTTGGCAAATGGGAGGAAAATAAGCATCACACGGCATCCCTGGTGATTTTTATCCTCACCAAAATGAAAGGCAGTTATCATTAGCTGTTGAGGATTTTCCTTTCATTTTTATAAAATGCAAAATATACTAGAATATAATGCCACAGACGCAGCTCCACAAATAAAGATGGAAGCAAAATTAAAACTACAGTTGGGGAGAATGTGATGTCTGCGCATGATGGCCCGACTTGGCCCTTCATCTGCTAATCACCTAAATTCTGTACCCACAGAGGGTTAGTGGTGTCAATGACTAACATGCAAAGTACTGGTATACAAAAGACTGAACAAAGCTAGTCAGGAACCCTGTACACCTGGCTCTCAGGCTTGTCTCCTCCACCTTTTATCTTCATTAAAAATGGAGGGAACCTCTTCCGGCTGCCTCTTCACCTGAGGGCTGCAACATCTGTTCACAAGGATGTTGGGATCCACAAAAGGGAGATGGTGTGACTCACTGCCTCACAACCCGAGCACTTGACCCCCATATATACTCATGAAAAAGTTATGTTAAGAGCTAAACAAAGCTAAAGAAAAATAGCACTTTGGGAGGCCGAGGCGGGTGGATCACGAGGTCAAGAGATCAAGACCATCCTGGTCAACATGGTGAAACCCCGTCTCTACTAAAAATACAAAAATTCAGCTGGGCATGGTGGCGCATGCCTGTAATCCCAGCTACTCAGGAGGCTGAGGCAGGAGAATTGCCTGAACCCAGGAGGCGGAGGTTGCGGTGA
>NW_016107412.1:5792145-5797315 GCF_001604975.1 Cebus imitator
AAACTCCGTCTCAAAAAAAAAAAAAAAGAAAGAAAAATAAACATGATATAGCTTCCAGAAACATTAATGGTACTCAAAAATTTTGGTGAGGGAAGGTTAAGCAAATGAATCTATCATTTAAAAGTTGTTAATATCAAAAACAAGTATAAATTATGGATTAGAATATCATTGTTGCATGGATTTTTAAGCTAAGAACCCTACCCTTGCTTGCCCAGGTCATTTTCCACAATGCTCTTAGACATGGATGTGAGGAGCAAGGGTGGACCCTCTCTCTCTTCTCACTGAAGATGGTCTTGGGAAAAAGTGTGGGACTGGAACAGACTTTAATATCACAATGGTCCTTGATCTGGAGAATTCTCTTCAAAATCAAGAGTCTCAGATTGTTGCCAGATCTAGGTGCAGGTAGAATGAAGTCCAGGCACATATAATCCCATCTCCATACCACAGATCCCAGAGCAAGTATTACTGAAGTTCCTTTCCTCATGGCCCTTTCCACACACTCCCCTGCCTCGGGCATATTCCTGTCAGGCAAGCTCAGGCTGCTCAGATACTCAGCTACATCACTAACATTTCTTTAACCCCGTACTGATTAGTAACACATTCAGTATTTATAAATTTTTTCATTTAAGTGGATGTCTGCACTATTACTAAAGAAAAATGGGCTCACCAATTTAGTTTGTCTCTAAAAACTGTTTACTGTGAAATATACTATATTCAAAAGTGCATATCTGTGGTAGCCAGACTCCAAGATGGCCTGTAGTGATACCTGCCTCCCAAGTATTCATGCAGTTATGTAGTCCCCTCCCACACTGAACAGGGCTGCATGTGGGAACCACTACAATATTGCCGAAATGCTGGTGTAAGACTGCAAAAGTCCAAAGACTACAACTTCCATCTCTGTTTTGGGAGGGAAAATGGCAGTCCTGTTATGAGGACATGCTCAAGAAGCTCTGCAGAGGTAACTGTGGGAAAGAACTGAGGCCTCTTGCCAACAACCAGCAAGGAACTGAGGCCTCCTGGCAGCAGCCCTGTGAGTGAACCATCTTGGAAGCAGATCCTTCAGCCTCAGTCAAGCCTTCAGATAGATGGTGGCAGCTTCAGTTAACATCTTGACTGCAACCTCATGAGCGACTGCAAGTCAGAACCACCCAGCTTAGCTGCTCCCAAATTCTTGGCCTGCTTATGGAAACTATGTGAGATGACAAATGTGTATTATCATTTTAAGGTGCTAAGCCTTGAGGTTTGTTTTGCAGTGATAACTAACCTAACAACGCCTATGTATAGGCGTAAAGAATAAGAAAATAAATCACATGTACCTAACACCAGTCGCTGTTTGGATTTTTTTTTTTTCTTTTTTGGAAGCCGTGTGTGTATGTGTCTCTCCTAATTGCAGGTCTCCTAATCATCCTTCACCACCACTTCTACCATCAAGATTCACCACTAGCCTGAATTTTGAGTCAATCATTCCCTGGATCTTCCTTATGGTTTTGCCACATACGTGCTATCGATCTGTTGTTGTGGTTTGCTGATTCTAGGCCTAATATAAATGAAATAAATACTGTATGGGCTCTTTTAAAACTTGCCTCTTAAGATTTTGAGATTCATCCCTGTTGACTCACGTGGCTGTAGTTCATTCATTTTGTCACCATGATACAGCTCTCATTGTGTGAACATGCCCACAATTTACTGCTCTGTTCTGCTGTTGAGGACTCCAGGGATTTTTCAGTTTTCTGCTAGTTTGAATAATGCTGCCATTTACATTCTACTGCTTGTTCCCTGGTACACACAGGCAAGAATTTCCCCAGGTTATATACCTAGGAGAGGAGAGCTGGGCTATGGATTGCACATGTTCAATTCCTCTAAGTAATGCCAAATTGTTTTCCAAAGTGGTTGTGTACAATTGACTCTTTAGCCGCCTTTCCAGTCTCTCTCCAAATAAGAGGCATGCTTGTTTTGCTAATTACGAGGAAAGCTTTCAACCAACAAAAGGGAAAGCTTTTCCTATTTGCAGCATCACTACTGCAAATAAATAGTACTCCAATGCAGTGACCTAGACAGCTGGAACATATTAGTCACAGGACATCAGTATACACTTTGGAATAATGATTCAAACCCAGCCAACACTACACACTGCCCGCGGGTATAAGTCAAATTTGATTTCTAGACATACAGTGAATTCAAAGGCTGTTTTCTTCCTGGTAGATTCATTTACTATGGGTCCACCTGACTGCTGTCATCTTGAAGGGGAAAAAGAGTAATTCACATGCAATCCAGCCAAATTCAAGATTAAAACAGGAGAATCAAATAATTTCTGTGAAATAATGAAGTGTGTATGTGAGTTTTTTAAACAGGCGGCTCGTTATGTTTTTAAATATTTTTACCTATAAAATTGTTACTTGCTACACCTGATTTTATTTATAGTAATTCTATAAAAAAATTTCAATTATTTTCTCTACAAAAAGCTGTCATTTATAGATTTAGTTAATCCAATTTATTAGATGAAAATAGTAATTTTTACAATTTAATCTGCATTTCTAGGAAAAATGTGATAGCAAGTGTTTTTATCAGCGTGAAATACAAATAATGAGAAATTCAATTTGAGTAGGAAGGAAAGCAGAAATGTTATCATAAATTTAAAAGAGACTCATATGTCATGGGAAGAAATAATGGCAGTAGATGAGAAATGTAAGTTCATTTCAACTCAACCTCCTGACAGTTCTCATCTCTTTAAAATCATTTATCCCTACAAGGTAGAAACTGTTATTTATTCCCATCCTGTAGATGGAAGAAACTGAGGTACAGGAAGGAATTCCATTATGCGCAGTCACACAGCTGACAAGTGGTAGAAAAATGATTTAAACCCAAGCAGTTTACTCCAGACCCCATATTCTTAACCACTGCTCTGGACAGCTTCTTCAGTCTCCCAAGACAAGTCAGAAGGTCCTACAATGGTGACGATAGTAGCTGCCAGTTAATAAGCATCTACAATATCCTAAACACTTGGTAAGTGCTCTACTGTGTTCTTTTTTTTTTCCTTTTTTTTTTTTTTTTTTTTTTTTTTTTTTTTTGTTTTTTTTTTTTTTTTTTTTTTTTTTTTTTTTTTTTTTTTTTTTTTTGAGAGAGTCCGACTCTGTCACCCAGGCTGGAATGCAGTGGCACAATCTTGGCTCACTGCAACCTCCACCTCCCAGGGTTCAAGCAATTCTGTCTCAGCCTCCTAAGTTGCTGAACTACAGGCGCATGTCACCATGCCCAGCTAATTTTTTTCTATTTTTAGCAGAGATAGGGTTTCACCATATTGGTCAGGCTGGTCTCAAACTCCTGACCTCAGGTAATCCATTTGCCTCGGCCTCCCAACATGCTGAGAAAACACACCTACTGTATGATTTCTAATTCTCTCCACATCTCTACTAGGTATGTATTATTCCCATTTTAAATCTGAAGAATCACAGGCTCTGAGAGTTTAAGTAACATGGCCAAAATTGCATAGACAGTAAAATAAAATGGTGGAAACACCACTTGATCCTCATTGTTGACTTCAGAGTTCATGCTCTTTCCATGGTGGGCCTTTTGGACAAAATAAAACTAATTTCAGGGCTTATGGTAGGCAAGTGTGACCTTGAGGTCCCAGGAACAGTGCCCATGAAGAAACAAATGACATTGTTGGGGAAGGTGTGCCAGTCTTCCTGGTAACAGTGGGCAGCAGCTGCCATGCCCCCATCACAATGAGACTGAGGCAGAGTGCGTGCTGATAAGAGCAGAGGACTCAGTCAGAAGATGACTGGGGTATACTGGGCAAGGCAAATGGGCTCTTGAGCACAGTATTTTCCTCTGCAAAAGGGGGTATCTTTTATTTCAAAGGGTTGCTGTGAGGATATGAGAGACTGACACCTGGCACACAGCAGGCATCGGATATATGCTTGGCAATGGCAAGATTAAGAGAAAACAAGCCCCAGCTCCCTAGCAGGAAATAGCAGGGAGCTGATTTTAAACATGTTTTCACTTCCATATATAAAGCCTCACATACATCATGATGGATGACTCAATAATTTTTAAAAGACCATACTCGTATCATAATTTTTTTACTAATATTATAGTTTCCACATCTAGCTTACCATAAGCAGAATAACCATGCTAACTAGATCAACCCTTTATGATATCATTTTTTATATAAACATTGGAGCTGGAATGGACTCAAAGTAAAACATTTGGCACAGTTTACCTTTCTGCTACTGACTTTAGAAAAGTGGCCAGTGAGGAAGAGAAACACCTCAGGTCAGCATAAGGTATTTGAAGAACACAGAAGTAGCTATTGCCAACATTTTCTCAGAATACACCATGAGCCAGATCTCCTGCTCAGCATGAAGCATTCTTCCTTGAAATCCCTCACTCAACAACCCTGAGAGAACATACTATAATACAGAGCCCTTTTTAACAGAAAAGGAAATTGACTCATAGAAGGTCACTGACTTAATTAGTCACAGGACTAGCAGATGTGTACAACTGGCTCATTGCACATGGTAGGCACTCAGTATGTTTTGAACATGGGGTCCTTATTTCTTTGCCATAAAAATAGAAAACACTACTAACTTCACAAGGATTTTGTAAGGATAAAATGAGATTATGTACATAAATTCCCTGGCTCAGTGCTTTGACCTTGGAATATGCTGTGGTAGGTGAGCAACAATGCTGATATAAAAAGGAATAATAACCACCTGGAATATGGTATGATAATGACAATGAGCGTAACACATATCCTAATGGGTACAAGATATATGAATGTCAAATGAACACATGAAAAGATGTTCAGTATCATTAATCACTAGGAAAATGCAAATCAAACCCATGAGGTACCACTACACACCTATTAGAATGGCTGATGTGCATAAACTGACAATATCAAATGCTGGCAAAAATACAGATCAACTAGGACTTTCCTCTTCTGCTGCTGGGAATGCAACTGGTGAACAGGTATGCAAACCATGGCACATCCATACAACAGAATACTACTTAGTAATAATAAGGAACAAACCATTGATACATAAAACATGGATGGTGGCCGGGCGCGGTGGCTCACGCCTGTAATCCCAGCACTTTGGGAGGCCGAGGCGGGTGGATCACGAGGTCAAGAGATCGAGACCATCCTGGTCAACACAGTGAAACCCCGTCT
>NW_016107412.1:5797560-5809347 GCF_001604975.1 Cebus imitator
TCTCAAAAAGTCTGTATAATCCCACTTACATAATAGTCTTGAAAAAAAACTATAAAGTCAGAGAACAGATTAGTATTGCAATGAGTTCAGGAAGAAAGAGGATTTAAACTACAAAAAGGCAACACCAGAGAATTTGAAAGGTGATGAAATTGTCCCGTATGCTGTTTGCTATTTGTAGTGGTGGTTGCATGAATTAATGTCTGTGTTAAAATTAACAGAACTTGCTACAGACTGAATGCTTGTGTCCCTCCACAAAATTCATATGGTGAAACCCTTGTCCTCAATGTGACAGTATTCAGAGAGGAGTTCTTCAAAAAGGTCTTAAGTAGGGAGCCCTCAGGATGGGATCAGTGCCTTATAAGAAGAGATTGGACAAAAGAGAGATGACTTTTCTCTCCTGGATGTGAGGATATAGTAAGAAGGCATCCATCTCTGAACCCTGAGGAGGGCCATCGCCAGAACCCAATCACACTAGCTGGCACCCTAATATCAGACTTCAAGTTTGCAGAACTCTGAGAAATAAATGTCTGTTGTTTAAGATACCCAAGCTATGACATTCTTGTTAGAGCAGCCCAAACTGACTAGGACAGAACTATACACTTCCAAAAAGTGAATTTTACTGAATTTTAAATTTTTAAAATTTAAAAATTACTAAAAAGTAGCATTTAAAAATCATAGAAAGAACTGACAGGTCTTGGTGAATGGCTGGATATCTGACAGTTGTGGAGAAGGGGTGAAACATGAGGTCCATATAGCTCTAAAATTCTTTGCCAGGGGAACAATCATGTGACAGGAGACCATCAAGAGTCAGAATATCGGAAATAAACAGAGGCTCTAAGAGGTGCTAAGGATCAAGGGCCTTTGTTTTTAGCCCAATTTCACTAAACGAGTGACTCCATGAAATTATGCAAGCCACAACACCTCCCAGAGCCTTAGTTTACCTACCTCTAAAATGAGACACTGAAGCATGTGATCTTGAAGGTCTTTTCCTGCAACAAACATCCTAAGGTCAATTTTTTTAAAGCTACCGAGTCTGGAAAGATAGCAAAACAAATAAGGAGAAATACCTAGACATGAAAAAAAAAATAGTATACATCTGCACAAATATCACCAGAGAATAAAATAAAGTAAAACCATCAACATGTCTGAATGGTAAAGTGAGGTGATGAAAGTAGCCAATAGCAGAGAAAAGATAAGAGACCCAGAATACCACTCCATTGTATCATGGAAGCCAAGAGAAGAGGTTTCACAGGGGTTGGGGACAAGGAAGCTGGAATAACTCAAGAATCAAATGCAGAAACAGACAAAAAGAATGAGGACTGATAAAACAACAAAACTATACAGATTTTCATGTGATCAACAGAGTGACTGCCAAAAAAAAGTAACAAAAAAGCTCTCATCCAAAGCTTGCATGTTGTCTGCATATCTTGGTTGTGTTCTGACTGCTTCTGCCTTTGCATTTTCAGTCTCACTCTGCCTTCTTCATCTTTGCTGCTAAGAATATAGAATTTAATAAAATCTATCAGAATAGTCTCCCTGCAATAGCCCACTTCAGAGGCTATAATTTTCAAAATTTAGAAATTTCTGGAAATTAAAAATATGACTGTTAAGTGCTGGTGAGCCTTTTTATTTTTTTATTTTCATTTTTTGTCCTACTTAAGATTATTCAAAGACTCCAGAATTCTAGAGGAAAAGAAACAATTTCATTAACAGAATGGGATGAATACTTAAGGAGTACTTTTAATATTTAAGAAGTAATCCCAGCACTCTGGGAGTTTGAGACAGGAGGATCACGAGGTCAGGAGTTCAAGATCAACCTGGTGAAACCCCATCTCCACTAAAAACACAAAAATTAGCGGGGTGTGGTGGCGAGTGTCTGTAATCTCAGCTACTGGAGGGTGAGGCGGGAGAACTGCTTGAACCCGGGAGGCAGAGGTTGCAGTGAGTCGAGATCATGCCACTGTACTCTAGCCTGGGTAAGGCAGCAAGACTGCATCTCAGAAAAAAAAAGAAGAAGAAATACAAATATTTTATTATTGTTACTTTATTAGTCTGTCAGACAGGGAAATAGCTTGAAGTCAATAATATTCCCAAACTGACCAAGTGAAATGTGACAAATCCTTCATCTCTATCCAGAGTGGGCCTCAGGACACTATTTCATGGACTTCAAGCTATTTCTGCCAAGTGACACCAAGGAGACATATCACTCTGAGCACTTAACCAGAATCAGAGTATTGGAGAAATTAACAGTTACAAAGATACGCATATGCAAAGTTAATACAGAGAAAACTTTTCAAACACAACTACTTTTGCCAATTTTCCTTTTTGATGATTACATGTAAAAACATCAATCTGATATAGTCTGGTTCTACTGGTTATGAAAGAAGTTAAAGAGAAGGGGACTTGCTTGGGCTTGAAGTCTGGTTCCACACTAACAACTCACTAACTTTGAGTGAATATATTTACTCCTTTTTATCTCCTATTCTGCATCTACAAAATGGGGACAATCACGTTCTCCATCTAGCACTCAGGCTATTAGTGACATACATACCCAGATGAGATCATGTCTGTGGAAGCACTCAAGAGGAATGCAAATACAAACAGGAGGTATTATTACTGCTATCCTATATGCGGGAAGGGGAACGAATACATTTTGAACACCCAATCACATCCCAGCTGCCTCTTGCAAGTCAACCATATGCTTCTCTCCTATCAGAGCTGGGATGCTGAACAGATGCCGAATTGATGGGAGACAGAAAGGTGGTGAGAAAGAATGCTTTTGTTGCCCAGCTTCAGTCCTCCTGGCTAGGGGAAGATAGAAAAGTCATTTCTTATTCATTTCTATTCCACTAACCTTTTTGAGTCTTCTATGTGTCAGACACCATGCTGGATACTAAGAACATGTTAATTTTTGACAAAACAGTCTGTGTTCTCAAGCACATCCACTCTGGAAACTGCTTTGCAGAAATAGCCAAGAACTGAGTCTAGGAAAATAAGGATAAATGAGAGGAGAGAAGCAGGGGTGAGATAACAGAGCAGCAAGGAACCACAAGGGACAGGAAGGCAGATGAGAGGGCATGAAAATAGAAACCCATGTGTTCAACTAGGACTCTCAGGTCTTCACCATGGGCCAAGGACCACAGACACGTTTTTAAGCAGGAACTAACATGATCATTCTTGCAGTTTAGAAAGAGGACTGTGACCACAGTTGGGGACATGAAATGAAGAAGGAAGGGCAGCAAATGGGCAGTTCCAGCAGAAATCCAGGCACCAAGTGATAGGGACTCGAGAACAAGATAATAAAGAGGTAAAATGAACTTGCTTGGTGACTGGAAGGATTCAGGGGTAAGAGGAATTATAGATGACTCCTCAGTTCTGCCTTGATGACTAAGAGGATGGTGGGCTTTTTCACAAGATACAGGAAGAAGCATAGATTTGGCAGGCCAGACAATTTCACAATGTACTTGTGTCACTTGGTTAATGACCTCATGGTAAAGGAAGTCACTCTGTACCTTTGTGACCAACCAAAAAATCTTAAGTTTCTCAATATTTAGCTGCCTATTTCAAATTTCCATAGACAAGAGGACCACTTAAGACAGAATGAAATGGCTAGGCAAGAACTCAGTTCCATGCTCTTAACGTGTTGTAGCCAAAGTGAGAACATACTTGACAACAGAACTGAAGCTCAGAGAGGTTAAGTGGCCATGCAGCCAATAAAAGAGAAACTAAATTTTAATCCGGGATGGTCTGCTTACACAGCATCAGCTCTTCTTCTAGTATGCTATTCTACTCCTTTAAGTAAGGGCCTAACACTACTCATCATATGTACTACAGGTTGGATACCCTCTTTCCTGAATGCTTGGAGCCAGAAGTATTTTGGATTTCAGGATTTTTTCTGATTTTGGAATATTTGCATATACATAAAGAGGTATCTTGGGAATGGGACCCAAGTCTACACATGAAATTCATTTATGTCTCCTATCCACCTTCTACACATAACCTAAAGGTAATTCATGCAATTTTTTTTTTTTTTTTTTTTGAGATGCAGTCTCACACCTTGTTGCCCAGGCTGGAGTACAATGGCGTGATCTTGGCTCACTGCAACCTCCACCTCCTGGGTTCAAGTGATTTTCCTGTCTCAGCCTCCTGAGTAGCTGGGATTACAGGCATCTGCCACCATGCCCAGCTAATTTTTTATAGTTTTTTTAGTAGACATGGGGTTTCATCATGCTGGCCAGGCTGGTTTTGAATTCCTGACCTCAGGTGATCCACCCGTCTTATCCTCCCAAAGTGTGGGGATTACAAGTGTGAGCCACTATGCCTGGCCCACAATATTTTTAAAAACATTGTACAGGCAGCAAAGTTTTGACTGCAACCCTCACATGAGGTCAGGTGTGAAATTTTCCACTTGTGGCATCATGTTAGTGCTCAAAAAGTTTTGAATTTTGGAGCATTTCAGATTTTGAATTTTCAGATTTAGGATGCTCAACCAATACCTGTTCTCCAGCCATTTTATTCTTCTGAAACTGGCCTCTGAGAACAGAGTTCAGGCAACTCTGAGTCACCTCATTGTAATCTCTCCAAACACTGTTCCTATTGCTGAGCTCTCATTCAATGATCCTGTCAACCTGGAAAGTCCTGCCCCATCTCTGCTTCTTCAAGTTCATTTCAATGACTATTTCTGATAACGAGCCACTCTGTGGCTCTGCAAATGTAGGGAGAATGTTCTGGTTCCTACAGGAACTACTTCTTAATTCACCTGTCCTACCTTATACATAGCATTTAAAGTTCCTTCAGGGTAGTCCTTGTTTAACTCTGTCCTTATTTAACTAATACTTGTGTCACTGACTGAACCAAGCATGATACTTCACCCTGCTCAATAGTTTTTTGTGTGTTACGTCAGCAGAAGAAGGGAGGAGAAGGCTACTGGAGAAGATGCACAGTGTTTATTTGGAGCCTGCCAACTAAGCACTCATCAGGCTCTCTCCTAGGCACGAGAGCAATGACTGAAACAGCAAGGTCCCTGAACTTACACTGAAAATGTTTATTTTTTAAATAAATAAATACACACACATACATAAAGCAAACACATCAAAATGTTAACATTTAATAAAAGTGGGAGCTGGACATATATGCCTTTATTGTATTATTCTCTGTAGGTTCCTGAACATTTAAAATATTTTAACAATAAAAAAAAATTGTGATGAGAAGAAAATTAACATAGAGCCTCTACTCTCTGTGGAAAGAACTGCCTTGTCAGACTAACTTATTTCCAAAGGGTCTGGATAGAGAAAATGTTATAGTTATCTATTTTGTTTTTAACATTATGCTCCACAGCAGAGAAAACAATCAGGAGAAAAGGTGAAAATGTACAAGTTTAGACAATGGAATTCAATTGACCAATACAATAAGGTTCTCAAGCCAGTCTAGACTGTCCTCATTCCAAATCCTTATCCTCTGCAGTGGTAAATGATAAAAGAAAATAACAGAAAAACATAACCACCTTCTAAAACCGTTTTGCCTCTGAAGAGAAAGCCCTAATAATGACCACTACTGTTTTATTCTACATCTACAGTTTGTTACGATTCCCTAACAAACTTGTAGGAGGAGCATTTTACTGATGAGGAAATTAAGATTCAAACAACTTCAGTAATTTGCTCAACATCCGCTGGTTCCATTGCTGATGACAGGCTGCAGCCCAGGCTGCTCACCACCAGGGCTGAACCGTGGGGAGCGGAGTTAGCTTCCAAACCTCTCTCTGCTGAGAGTCAAACATCTTGGTTTTGTTTTCATTTAACCATGATGCACACCTCTCACTATCTGATACTCCTCCTCTTCTTACAAACTTCTGGGCTCTCACAAAGCAGTGGATCTTACAGAGAAAGAATTCTCTAGTACTCAGTTCAGTAAATTAAAAACACACACACACAAAATCCAAGAAATCACAGTCTTGAGATACAGTATCAAAAACAGTACCTCCAAATGGCAACTCAGGGCAACAAAAAAATTGAAGGGTAAAAAAAACTACACTGCACAACACACTGCAGTCACCAAAGAAACAATGCATGATTATTTTAAACTAAACAGCCTTAACATCTGAAGGGATTTTAACATCGTTGTCAGCAACAAACCTGTGAAAAGAAAAAGAATCGTTAAAGTCACTTTCCAATGTTATTTATCTTTAAACACTTGTGACTGTGAAGACCGTGAAAATTTATCTTCCATATGCAGACAGAGGGGCAGGACAAGTTACAGCATGTGTGAGCAGGTTAAGATTTTATTATTTACTAAATTTTCAAAAATGTATAATAGCATTAAACTTGAAATATATGCCATTGTTTATTCTAATAGGAGTTACATTAACCATTCTGGAAACAAAATGCAGATCAGAAAATGAGAAAAGTCAGATTTAATCTAAATATCATTTCTGACCCCTAGAGTTTATTCCTAAAATAGGGGCCTCAGTGCAAAAAGGCACTGTACATTTTCCTTTTCTATCACTTACTCCCCCACAGTCTAAGTTCTAGGGCCCTAAGCTGCTCTGACCACACCCTCCAGACTGTAAGGAAATTGCTGAGTCAAAACCACATAATCAGAGCCCTCTACCAGCTGGACCCTCATAAACCTGCCACCCCACCCAAAAGAAAGTAGAAGAGTCCCCCATGTGAGCCTGTACATAACAGGCTGCTCACCACCAGGGATGAACCATTTACATGTGCAACCCAAGCAGAGGTTACAGGATGGTGTCTAAGGAGGAACTATTAGGAAGATACGAGAACCAGAACTGCAGAGAACCTCAAAGACCAAAGTGGGGAGAAGAAAATGAAAAAGGGTGTTCCACAGCCCAGGAGGAGGAGAATAAAGAAGGATTCAACGCCATGGAGTAGGAATTAGTGCCAAAATAGCAATCTCAGTTAAGTGATCAGGGAAGATTCAGATTAAAAGGAGCTCAGGAGAGGATGGAAGATATAGACCCCGTGAATATAAATGCTCTCAAGGTTTGTGTTCATATTCTTCTCCTGATGATAACCTCCTTGAGAGTGAAGTACTTTCCCTTCACACAGCCAGCAGCAGTAAAGACAAATATCACTGGTATCAGTCCATCAAGAAGCGCGCTGCCAACTCCAATAGTCCAAAGCGACCCACAATTATGACTTATTTGAATCCCACAATATGGCAGATTTTACACCTCCAAAATCACACTTACAGTCAGCCACCAAAAATTTATAACATATAACAGACTCCAATAACAAACAGGCAATTATTTGCTTAGACATCTGATATAGTGCCAGGTTAGCTCACTACACTTGAAATTTTAATGGCACAAAAGAACCGCAATTATCTTTTTTCCCAGAGACACATTTATTTGATTATATCTTGCATACTGAAACAAAAAAAAATTATTCAAACAGTTTTATGGTTATTCTTTGGAATGGAGTATTTGACTTATTGCCAAATATATAAATTATATGACTAAGTATTAAACATGTATGTTTATTTTGTTCCAGAGGTCACCTATTTAAATCAAGGACTTAAAAAGTCCTTGATTTATCAACTCCACAAAAAGAAAGAAATATTATTCAGTCCTACAAATCCACACATACACTTGGTCCTTTTACTGAAAAAGACCAAGACAGACTCCAAAAAATGACTAAAAGGATCATACAACATGAAATATAAAAATAACACAATCCACAATGCTGTCAGTAAACTCACAGATAAGCCTCCCTCTTCAGATAGGTCATGTGCCTTTAGAAAATGTGGGCAATGCAAACAAACAGATTTGACTGGCATTGTTTAAAACCACCAGTTAATCACATTTGATTTTTATCAGGCCTATAAAGGTACAAAATATTTCACTTCTGTTACCACCAATCTGGAAGGTAATCTCAATTTCCTACATCACCACAAAAAAAGCACCTATAGACATGTCACTGCAAGATGTCCAGGCATCACAAAACCACTGGATCACCGCATGGAGTTGGGGGGAACATGCTACCCTGTATTCTCCACTGGGGCTCCCCAACCACCCATATTTGGGAAAAAATACAAATTAAAATCAAGAGAGCTGCTGTGCAAACACAGCCTGTAGCTCAGAACCTCAGCCCCATTTCCAAGCAGAATGTCATCCATAAACAGAAGTTCCAGAGCTGCCACAGTGAGACAGGCTCCCAGAGAAGCACACTGAAATAAATCATATCTGCATATCTAGTGAGCATTTAACCAGCTCAGACCGAACTAAGGAACCAAATGCTACTGCCAGATTTTCCCTCCTAAGGTACTGACAAGTAAGAGCTATCAGAGCAAAAGATATGAAAACACCAGGCAGTTTTCCAAGAACCCTGACAGGCCTTGCTCAAGGTTGCTGCCAAGTTTGCTGGTGAGACTGCTCTGAAGAATTGTGAAACCACACTCTTGACCTCAGGCATTACTAATGCCTTCAACTAAACACTGTTGAAAGTGGTGGGTGTGTTTATAACTGTGAAGGAGGCATTTTCTTGACCACACTGTGATAAGGCACCCTCTAATAAAACTGATCAGAAGAAGGAACATATTTTTATTTTCCTTTTTATTTATACAAATGTATGGGATACCTGTGCAATTTTGTTATATGCATAGATTGCATAGCAATCAGGTCAGGACTTTTAGGGTATCCATCACGCAAATAATATACATCATACTCATTAAGCAATTTCTCCTCATCCTCCCCACAACAATCTGAAGGTACTTAATGCCACTGAACTGTATACTTCAAAATCATTAAAATGGTACATTGTGGCATGTATATTTTACTATAATCAAAAAGATGTTTGTACTTTTTTAAAGTAGAGATTTGAAATAGTAGAAATATTTTTAAACTATATAAATACAATATATATTTCTATGTATATTCAAGAATCTACCAAAGTTGTCTTCAGTTTCCACACTTGGCCAAAATCTGACCTTCAGTCTCAGTCTGGAAAGCCAAAGACCAGGATACATTCTTCAAATATCACTTCTGGCATCCTTGAACTGGTGTGCAGTCAATGATTGCCTCACCTTGCAAGTAAACATCATATTAACATAATGTCAGTGATATGAACAAGGCACATTATTTTAATATTTGCTGTTGGTATCCAAAAACTGATTTCCAAATGTTGGTGAACATTCCTGATGTATCCTAAGAATTTCCTCCATCCATGAGCAAACTATATGGCCCTCAAGACTTTATCATGTAATTACCAAAGATGTTCAAAGATGGAATGGCTGGTTTATTGTGTAACAAAGCTCAGCTCTAACACTGTGCTTTTTTTTTTTTCTTTCTGGAGACAGGGTCTCACTGCATTACCCAGGCTGAAGTGTAGTAGCGCAATCACAGCTTGCTGCAGTCTCAACTTCCTGGGATTGGTGATCCTCCCAGCTCAGCCTCCCAACTAGTTGGGACTACAGATGCACACCACCACATCCACCTATTTTTTTTTTTTGTAGAGTTGGGGTTCCACTATCTTGCCAAAGCTGGTCTCAAACTCCTGGGCTCAAGCGATCCACCCACCTCGGCCTCCCAAAGTGCTAGGATTACATGTATGAGCCACTGCATCTGGCTTAGCACTGTACTTTGTGGATAATAGCACTGACATGACATGCCTACTAACAATATCAAAAAAACATGCTTACTAACAGCGAATGGTTGCTTGCAGGGAAAGCTGTCAATTGTTGAAAACTGAGGATGTCTTGAGAGAGCAAACATTTGTCACATGTAACCTCTGCAGATTCTTCTGTCATTCTTCTCCAGGAAAGATACTGAAATTAGTGTGCAGGCAGTGAAAGCTAAGATGCAGATGGAGATTCCAAAACAGCTCTGTTATCTTGAAAGCCAATTTCAGTGCTCCACAGCCACACTTTTACAGCCAAAGCTTAAAGATGCATTTTCCTCTCAACTGGTTGTATAAAGCAGCAAGTGAGTACAAAAATATCAGGGAAAAATGTGTATAAGGACAACAGTTTCACTTCTGCTTCTGAGATTATCCATATATATTCTCCTTCAAACAGCGCACAAAGCTGGGGTGAGGAAGTACTAAAATGAAACCACATCATTGTTGCCAAGAAAACCTTCATGTCCAGGAGTCAGAGAGAAGATAAGTCAGTTATATGACAAAAGATGAATATGTTGGAAACAAACTACCATGCATATTGTTTTATATGGACAGAGCCAAAATAATCACACAAAAATAAACTAAACAAATAAATAAAGGCCTTGCTCCTCCCTCCTCCAACTCAGATCAAAGTCAACATCCACCCAGTATCGAAAGTGTTCATTGCACTGATCATATATGGTAAGAAATTAAGTTCCTGTACCACAATGCCAAGTTCTGACTATTACAATCTTAATAATACAACTGTAATAATGTTTATAAAATGTCAAAGATGTTACCCAGAGGTCCATTCTAGGACAGCGAGATTTAGCTTTGGCAATACTATTCCTTTCAGCATTCCATCTTTTAGCATTTTGTCAAAATGTTCGCTTGGTGCACATCTAATATTTATAGAAAATAGATTAGAGAGTTATACACCAAAATGATACCAATGGTTATCTATGGGTAATAGGGTTATAAATATTATTCTAACCGATACATTTCTAAATAAAGGAGGAAGAGCAAGAGAGGAAAGAGGAGGAAAAGGACAAGGGGAGGAGAGAAGGAAGAGAAATAAGAAAAAGAAAAGTTGTCCTTGAAAGAAAACCCATTCTGGCTAAAAGGCTAGGACCGTGCACCCTTGGGTGGGCAGCACAGACTGTACACTATGAGACGCCAGGGGGCGCCACTCAGTGCCCACTCCTCAAACAGTGTGCTGAAGCCACCACACCCTTATACTTCATAGCCTCCCACAGTGCTGGGAGAGAAAGAAAGGTTTCAAGGAAGTTAGTGTAACCGTAGAAATTTAATCAATATGACATCTTAATTACTTAAGCTTTCTAAAAAATCAGTAATTTCAAGTCAAAGATGTAGCCTAATAACAAGAACAGAGAAACACACCTGATATGATTAAACAGGTGGCAAAACTGTCTGTGAAGGAGACAATCTTTTTGTAGTCTTCCTATGAATATAGTCACCCCTCAGTAATCCAGGAGATCGGTTCCTGGCCCTCAGGGACACCAAATTCCATGGATGCTCAAGTCCATCATATAAGAAAGTATGATGTTTGCATATAACCTACACAAAGCCTCCTGTATCTTTTAAGTCATCTCTAGATCAAGTATAATACATAATACAATGTAAATGCTGGGTAAATAGCTGTTATGCTATAATTTGGGGGGGGGGGCGGGTTGTTCATGTTTTTTTGACACAGGGTCTCACTCTGTCACCCAGGCTGGAGTAGAGTGACATAACCTCTGCTCACTGAAGCCTCAACCTCCAAGGCTCAAGCAACCCTCCCATCTCAGCCTCCCTGGTAGCTGGGACTACAGGTACATGCCACCATGTCTAATTTTTGTAGAGACAGGATTTTGTGGTGTTGTCTAGGCTTGTCTCAAACTCCCAGACTCAAGTGATCCACCTGCCTCAGCCTCCCAAAGTGCTGGGATTACAGGCATGAGCTACTGTGCCTGGGATATTTTTTTGGCCTTTTCCTCAAATATTTTCAATCTATATGATTGAATCTGTGGATGCAGAACTCATGGATTATTTACAGAATTTATTTGTGTGTGTGTGTGTGTGTGTGTGTGTGTGTGTGTGTGTGTGTGTGTGTTTTGAGACAGAGTCTTGCTCTGTCGTACAAGCTTGAGTGCAGTGGCGCAATCTCAGCTCACTG
>NW_016107412.1:5809607-5839345 GCF_001604975.1 Cebus imitator
TTTTGAGACAGAGTCTCACTCTGTCACCAGGCGCCAGGCTGGAGTGCAGTGGTACGACCTCAGCTCACTGCAACCTCCGCCTCCCAGGTTCAAGCAATTCTCCTGCCTTAGCCTCCCGAGTAGCTGGGACTACAGGTGCGCACCACCATGCCCAGCTAATTTTTTTGTATTTTCAGTAGAGACGGGGTTTCACCATGTTGGCCAGGATGGTCTCGATCTCTTGACCTTGTGATCTACCTGCTTCAGCCTCCCAAAGTGCTGAGATTACAGGCGTGAGCCACTGCGCCAGGCCCCCATTTACAGAATTTTTTAATGGCACAGTCAATGTGACCTACCTATTGCCTTAGGAGATTGAGACCTGTTGAGGACATATCTACCTACTTCATCACTGTGTGAACAGTACTCCGCAGGGTACCTGGCTCATAGTAGAGGCCCAACCATTACCTTCTCAATAGTTCATTTTTTTTTTTTTTTACAAAAGCAGTGCATACCTTTTGGCACATAACGACAATGTTTTCAGAAAAACTTTCTTCATGATTATTCTCCCAGATATTATTTTTAAGAGTTACCTAGTATTCCATTGTGTGGATATACATAATTTGTTTAACCCCCTATATTTTAATATTATGTTTCCAACTTTTCACTATGATAAAGAGCTCTGAGATTAATAATGACCTTGATTATTTCTTAAAATGAGCCCCTAAAAATAGAATTGCTGAGTCAAAGAGTATGTGAGCATCTATGCTCTCACTCTCCAAAGTTATCCTCTAGACCCTTATCTTGAAGGCAGTAGTCACAAGCTTTACAATTCAGGTAAGCTACTACAGACTTCTCAAGCAGAGGCAATCTCCTAAAACAGGTGCCTTGACATCTGGAGCAGCCAAAGCTCCAGACCTATTTTCGGGACCCATCAGACACAGAAATCTGAGAAGCAGCATCTGCTTACAGGGGCCTCTGTGCTCCTCCCAATGGCTGAACCTTCTCTTCTTCCTCATACACACCTCCCCACCTTTGCTTCCACTAAGTCAAATGGTCTTCCAGTGATGCCAGAGGCATCACTTTGTTTCCTGTCCCACCCATAAGACATAGAAACATCAAGCCACACAGAACTACGGCAGGCTGTCAGTGTGTGTCTGCCTCACCCCCTTTTACCTACTGACTTCCCATTAGTTCCTCTAAAAAGGGAAAGATGGAAAGGAACTCTCCATGGCATTAATTTTCACTTTTTATCCACTTCCATAAAAAAAGGGCCTTTTAAACACTTTCCTGGTGAATTTAATGAGAGTTTTAGATATGCACTGTCTCCTAAAATACATTTAAATATACGGTGGCTTCAGGAAACCTATCCTGAAACCCCCAATAAGAACCTGTGTGCCATGGATAGCGCTTTGAATTGAATGAGCAAAATGAGGCTTGAGAAACTCCTGAGAGCATTCTCATGATCCTGCCTCTGTTTCTAAAATCAAAGGGTAGGGGAAATCCAGCCATGCTGAGGGTCCTATGGAAACCTGGACCACTGCCCAGCCAACTGCTTGGAACTTTATAGAGCCTTTCAAAGTAACCCAAGTGTCACTACACGGAGCACAGCAGTAAAGCAAATGTTAAATTATTGACCATGTGAATGGGTGGCATTCTGAGGCAAAGGTAAGGTTTTGCCTCCTGACAACCCTACATGCTACATATTTGCTTATTTAATTATTGTCTGTCTGACCCTTACCAAGAAAACTCCATGTAGACTGAGACTTTGCTTTATTCACACCTATATCCTGGCCTCGTCCAAAGTCAAAGCGGCTGGTCTCCATGATTCTGAAGGCTCAGGCTAGAGATGGAGGCCATCCACAAAGACTTCCACAAAAAGCAATGGCATATAGGAGACATACTGTGTACTTGGGTCTGGGGGTGTGCAGAGTGAACTAATAGCCAGGGGAACAATAGGGACAGGCTCTGGGATAAGATCAGGTAGAACACACAGAAAAGGACTACATAGTCCACATGGTGAAAATCTCAAAAACACATGGCCAGAAAACTGGGTACAGATGGATAGTGCCTGTGCAATAGCCCAAGTCTCACTTACAGTCTACCTAGTCAAATGAATGGTCAACATGCCACCCAGGAGAAGAAAGGGAATCAACACAGGCTATCTCTCAGAGGAAATCTCAGGATCACCCTCTGCTGCCACATCCCAAGGCCACCTCAACAACTGCAGAATGCAACCCTATACTACTGTGGACACACACCAAGGCTCTTAATACCACAACATTTGTGACATAATGGTTATTATTCTCATTTCACACAGGAAAAAGCCAGTGTCCCAAAAGGATTTAAACCCAAGCCCACTGTTTTTTGTGACTCCCCAGATGGCTTTCAAAGTCAGAGCCCCTGGGTCCTTGCCTTCCCAGTTCCTGTTATCCAGAAAAACCCTTCGTGCCTGCCATCTCATAAATGGCTCAGAAAATGCGTTACTAACCTCACCGGTGTGCTGGACAGCCAGCAGCATCTGTCGTCACTGCCCTCATCTGCTCTGCCTCTGTCTCAGGACAGCCTGGCTTGGGCTGAAGGCCATGGGTCCTCTATACAGACTGTTTCTTTCACAGTCCTCTTCTGGTCTCATGCCTTTTCTCCAGCATCCCAAGCATCTCTGCTCGCCAGTCATCTTCCACCTGCCTGAGCACCTTCATCCCTGTCACTGCCCCCTACCTTTCCTCCATGCTTCCCACTCCCCTCCTGGTTTTCTCAGGAGTAAAACATTCCCCTTCTCTGTTGGCCTCAGGCACACTGGCACCCCACACACACCCCCTTTTCCAACTCCTGCCTAAACTGTCAGCCTGTGTCTGTTAGGGGGAAAGAAGCTGTGGGCAAAGCCTGCCTTCCCACCCTGTCTCCCTCCCCCTCCTGATTTCTCCTGCCTCTGCTGCTGTCACCCACCCCCCCCTTGCCAGTGAGGTGGGTATCACTTTAGCTAACCCTCCCCACCACTTCCTTAGGGGATAGTTTTCTGGAGGTCTGTTCTCTACTCCATCTCCATCTGTGACTGTTGGGAACACTCTTCTAAATTTGAGCATCTTCCACCTGCCAAACTTAGCTGAGAATCCCTCACCCCTTAACCTGAGATTTGTTATAGCATCTCCTGTCCTTCATGGATTCACATAGTATACCTGCACAAAATTTTTAAAAGACTGAATATCTACATTTTGCTCCCTTAACGGAGACAGGCTGCCAGGAGGGACATCCATTACAACCTGGGAAATGCAAACAGCTTATTGCTATTTCTATAAAGTGGTCTGGACATGAAATTAAGGAGGACTGGGAAGGTGGTGCTGAAATCAGCTTCTTTTGTATTTATTGATAATAAACAACTGGCGAAAAGGAGAGGAGAAGGGGAAGAAAAAGAAAACAAGAAGCTGGAGCCGCTGAAAAGACAAATGAAAGGGGAACTTCACACTTAGCCAAAAATTCAGGGAAAATAAAATAAAACTTTGTTTTTACTAGAGTCTTTCTTTTAAAACCTGATTTATCTTAAAGACAGAAAGTCGTTCATCTTCTTCAGGTTTTACATTCCTAGCAGACAGCTAACATTTAGCCACTTTTGTTGTTGTTGTTTTTCGGAGACACAGCCTCGCTCTGTCGCCCAGGCTGGAGTGTGGCGCAATCTCAGCTCATTGCAGCCTCCACCTCCCGGTTTCAAGCAATTCTCCCACCTCAGCCTCTCAAATAGTTAGGATTATAGGTGTGTGCCATTATGCCTGGCTAATTTTTGTATTTTTAGTAGAGACAGAGTTTCGCCATGTTGGCCAGGCTGGTTTCGAAGTCCTGACCTCATAGCCACGTTTTTCAAAAACAAAGAAAGGAAACTGTCAAGTACTCCTACAACTCCCCAAGTAACTTTGAAGTGCAGTCCCAGTTCTGATTCTCCCTTTGGGGACCGACCACTAACAGCCCATATCTTCCTAGGCTTATCTCTACTGTCAGGGTTACGTCACTAAAAATGAAAACTTAATGTGGCTTTCAACCCCAAAACAAAAGAAAATAAAAACCAAAAAATGCCACCTCTGTCTCCATCTACACTGTCCTATGGTATGGGTTCCCTTCTGTGCACACAGGGAGCCTGGGCAGGTGACCTCTGTCCAGTCATCCCACCCCTGACCCAGGAAGGTTAGCTGTGCTGTTTTGATACTGAACTCACTACTTGGTGATGATATCATCTGTGGACATGTCTGTCTCCCCGCTAATCCCTAAAAGATGCAGACCCCATCACACTCATCTCTGTCTCAAGGCTCGCCAAGAAGACTGGTCCATAGAGGACTCTCAACACACATTTACTGCCACTGTCAACCCTGAGATATAAAAAGACCAGACTGGAGAGTGTCTCCACACCTCAACAGGCCTCTCCAGCCTCTTCAGTTGGCCCCCTGGCAATCCCATCATCCTCTCCCTCCTGCCACATTTGCTCATCAAGCAAATAAGTGGTTATAGGCCTGGATAACTAGCACAGAGAAAAATCCAAACCAGTGTTTCTTCCCAAATACAACTTGCTTGTACCCTTCTCCTCTGAGTTCTTTCTAAATCCTGAGTTCCTACAAAATCTTTCCATTCTAAAAGGTTTTCATTCCAAGGTTTTATATATGTAACGTTTTTCTAATAGGAAAAAATATCTGGATTCCAAAACAGAAAACTTCTGCTCTAATAATAATTCATGCTTCTTGAGAGCTTAGTGTGTGTAGGTGCTGTACTAAGCTTGGTATACACTATAGCTATGTGACCTCATGGCAGCTGGAGGAGAGCTGTACAAAGCTCTTTTTTCCTACAAACACAATTTTCTACTATAATTAAACTAGTCAAATAAGATTATCTTCTGCCTCTCCACTGTCAGGCTATGTATCTCAATATACTTTCAATTTGTCTGTGCCTAAAATCCCCCATGGGGATAAGTGGTGAATAGGAAGTCTTTCTTTATTTTTATTTATTTATTTTTTTGCCAATGGGAGGGGGAATGAAAAATAACAAAATAAAAATAAATGAGGCCATCTTCCTGAGATGGGAAGCACTGATGGCGCTTCAAGCTTCTAATGAGTCTTGACTTACATTTCCAAGTTTTCTCTCCACCTTGGGATCATCTCTCCTGAGCCATTCCAGAAACACTGGTAAGCAGGAAAAGCAAGTTTCTGCTCTGGACTGGCTCAGACACCCCTCTGCTGTCCTAGATAAACAAGACCACATGAGTTCAATTTTCATTTCATGAGGTGGAAAGCACTTCCAATGTCTAAATCTGAAATCATCCCACCTGACTGTAACTAGAAGTAGGAGCAGCTGGTTTCTCACTGACGTGGGCACTGCTGATAGCAATGGTTCTCAAAGAGCGGTCCCCAGACCAGCAGCATCACAGCATCCTCGAACACATTAGACATGTCAACTGCCCACTGCCACCTGCCCCAAGCTCTTTGCCTCACAAACTCTGGCAGAGGTGGGGCCCAGCCCTGGGTGTTGTAAGTAGCCTTCAGGTGATTCTGATACATGCTGAAATCTGAGAGCCACTGGCTTCCGCTGATAAACATCTGAGGTCATGGGAATGCCCTGCTGGGCTAACCTGTGTATTATAATGCTTTATGTAAAGATACTGGCTCCCCACCAACAGTATCTATTCCTTTCTGCCCCCTGGCAAGGGTCCCAAATACTAAACTCCAGGGCATTCTTTTTCCTACTTTCTTGGGCAAATTACTTGTGCCCCACTCTCTGTCTCCAAAAAAGGGACAATGACAATATCCACTTCATTGGGTCAAGGACTCGGTGTCTGGCATGCAGTTAGCCATCAACAAGTGTGAATCCCTGTGATTCCAACATCTCTGCCAAAAGGTCTAATCAGAACTAGGAATATTGCAAAATAAAATTTGCTTCCTGAATGCTTACCACCTGACTTTTTCTCCCCACTCCATTCCAGAGTCCTGAATGAGGACATCCAGGAATGAAAGAGAATGCACCCGGCTCCACTGTCTTTCAGCATTTACTTGTTCAATCTGCAACATGAGCATCTACTAAATGCCTGCCAACGTGTGGGAAAGTCCATTCTATAAATCTGTACAGCCTCCAACCAGGTCTTTCTGGACAAAAGCCATCCAATTCTGGGGCATAAAGCCTCACACACCTCAAGAGAGGTACAGAAGGAACGTGATGAATATTAACAAAAGTTGTCATAATAACAGCTAATGTTTATATTGTGGTTACTGTGCCAGGCACTCAGTACCTTACACATGTTAACTTATATAGTCACCACAACAACCCTATAAGATGGCTGCTGTTATGACAGCTACCAGAGAGCTGGGGAAACTGACACACAGAAGGTTTGCATAACCTGTCTAAGGTCCTATAGATTCTACAAGATGAGGCTGAGATCCAAACCAGGGCTCCAGGGCAAGTGCTCTTCACCACTGTACTATAAGACAGAGAGCTACCGCTTATCTAGGCATCTTCTATTTATCACCAATCCCACAGCACTGATTTTAACATACTTAGGTTTAGGCACAATATCCACTGTCATGGGGTTCAATACCGAGCCTTGAAGGCCCCCAACAGAAATGATAATTCTACTTGGTTTCTCCAGCCCTTTCCCCCCTCCCTAATCTAGTTCCACCTAAGACAAATCAAAATCTCACAGAGCAGGATTTCTCTCTTCTCATAACTCCCCTGGCACTGCACCACTTAACCCCTAATTATATACCATCTGTCACATAGCATTCTCTAATTGTTTCTTGTATATTAGCCTTTTCTTCCCCACTCGACTGTAAAATTCTTTGGAAGTACCCGTACTTTTTGTGAAATCCAACAAAACCAGGCAGAAACATGGGCTTGTGAATGTAGACTCTGTGTTACATATTCATTGCCTGGCTTATTCACTTTGCTTTTCTGACTCTTCTTTATTACTAACCCTTAAAAACAGATAAAAGTATAAGTTTATGCTATTCATTTTATTTTTTGAGGCAGGGTCTTGCACTGTCGTTCAGGTAGGATGCAGTGGCGTGATCACAGCTCACCACAGCCTCAACCTCCAGGCTCAAGCAATCCTCTCACCTAATCCCCCCAAGTAACTGGGACTACAGGTGTGCGCCACCATAACTGGTTAATTTTTTTTTTTTTTTTTTTTTTTTTTTTTTAGAGACAGGGACTCACCCTATTGCCCAGACTGGTCTCAAATTTATGGGCTCAAGCAACCCTCCTACCTCAGCTTCCCAAAGTGTTGGAATTACAGGTGTGAGCTACCATATTCAGCCAGCTTATGCTATTTAAAACCAGCATTAGGGGAGGTATTCCACCAACATAACCTGAAAACAACTCTGTTTCAAGATCTGTACTCTAAGCATCTCCTATACTATCTTTTAAACCCTTCAGCAGCCTCTATAAGGGGGGGTGTTATTAACCCAGTTTGCAGAAAGAGGAACCTAGACCTACCAGAAGTGAGTAATTTCACCAATGTCATCCGAGGTTGATGAATTAAGAAAGATTTTTAAAAGATCTGTCCCAAAAATCCCTTTAGCCTCCTTTTAATGTGGGGACTATGGTGTCAAGATTCAAATTACCCTCAAAGCAACCTTTATAAAAAATGTTATCATGACAGAGAAAGTTTGAAACTCTATTAAAAATTCATTTTAAAAAAAAGAAATTATGACCATGTTCAAGGACAGAATTATATGAAGACAGAAAATCTTACAATATTAGACAGAAAAATCAGATTATATATTCAATGCAATACCCATCACACTTACCTTTGTTGAGAACTAAATAAGCATTCCAAAATGCATATGGACACACAAAGATCCACAAATAAACAAGTCAAGTCTGAAGAAATGTGGGGGCTCATGCTGCCATATAAAACACTGCAAAGCCATAATAAAAAAATGGGGGGCATAGAAACAGACAGATGAATTATGTTCCATTTAATGGGGACAGTTTCAGTTTGGGATGACAAAAAATATTCTGAAAATGGATAGTGGTGACAACAATGTCAATGTACTTACATGCCACTGAATTATGCACTTAAAATTGTTAAATAGTAAATTTTATGTTATGTGTATTTTATCATAATTAAAAAACATTTTTAAAAATTAATATGTTGAAAAAGGAGCTAGACACAAAATAGTACCATACTGTATGGTCCATTTATATACTATTCTAGAAAATACAAACTAATCCATAGTGACAGCATATCAGTAGTTGCTTAAGTCTGGGGACAAAGGGATGGATGGACTAACAAGGGGCCCAAGGGCAGTTTTCGGGTGATGGAAATGCTCTGTATCTTTACTGTGATGGTTTCACAGGTATGTACATCTGTCAAAAGTAATCAAGCTGTACACTTTGAATGGATTTACTTTACATAAATAAGTTACAACTCTTATTCTTATTTATTTATTTATGAGACAGGGTCTCCCTCTGTCACCCGGGATGGAGTGTGTGGTGCAATCTGGGCTCACTGCAAACTCCCCCTCCTGAGCTCAAGCACTCCTCCTGCCTCAGCCTCCTGAGTAACTAGGACTATGCCAATTAGCCAGGCTAATTTTTGTATTTTTTTGTACAGCGATCCACCTGCCTCAGCCTCCCAAAAGGTTAGGATTATAGGCGCAAGCCACAGTGCCTGGCTCTGGCTTTTTTTTTTTTTTTTTTTTTTTTTTTTTTTTTTTTTTTTTTTTTTTTTTTTTTTTTTTTTTTTTTTTTTTAAGGCATGGTCTCTCTATGTTGCCCAGGCTGGTCCTGAACTCCTAGACTCAATCCTCCCACTTCAGCCTCCCAGAGTTCTGGGATTACAGGCTTGAGGTACCATGTCCAGCCTTACAGACTCTTAATAAAGTTGAAAAAGTAAACCAATGTGTGTATGTGGAAACTTGAGGTATCCACATACCTATGGCTCCACAAAACTATATGAAGGAAAGAATACACTGTTTAATAGATGATTTAGGAAAACTGTCTCACAAAATAGGAAAAAAATAAAGTGGGATTCCCTCATTATCCTATATATGAAGACAAGACTCAAAAAGAATTTTAAAAGGTAAAAGTGGAAAGCTGACATAATACAAAATATCTTTGTAATCTTGGGTAAGGAAGAACATCTTAAGACTCCTAAAGTGCAACCGAAGGCAAAAATTAATGGATTGAGGCTATATCAAAACTAAAAATTTCTGAAAGTTACCATTGAGAAAGTTGATAAATAGATGACAGGATGGGATTAACATCTAGAATATACCAAAAAAAAAAAAATCTGCAAATCAACACATTAGAAAAGCATGTATGGGTATTAAAAGAAATTATAGTCACTAACAAATATATTAAATGAGTTCAAATTCACTAAGAAATCATAAAAGTTTTAAGTTCACATAAAACAATGAGATCCCACTTTATGGCCACCAAACATTGGTAAAACTACAAAGATGGTTATTAACAAACTTGAGCAAGAATGTGGGGAACCAGGAACCCTTGGGCACTGATGTGGGAACAGAAAGCAGCTGGGCAACTCTGGAGAGTAATTTAGCAGTGTTTAGTAAAAACAGGTATGTTTGTACACCATTACTCAGCCATCCCATTCCTAAGTAAATACCCTTAGCAGTGGTTCTCAAACTTTCCCATGTGTCAGAATCTCGAGCCTGGGAATGCTGAAACACAATTTAGAGTTTCTGATTCAGGAAGTCTAGAATGTTGGGACCCAAGAATCTGCATTTCTAACAGTTCACAGTTGATGCTGTTGTTGCCAGGTGTGGCCATACTTTGAGAACCATTACCCTAAGGATATTCTCAACCAGATCATAAAGAAAATGCATACAGACCCAGCTACTCAGTAGGCTGAGGTGGGAGAATCCCTTGAGCCCAGGTGGCAAAGGCTACAGAAGGCCGAGATTATGCCACTGCACTTCTGCCTGGGCAACAGAGCCAGATTCTGTCTCAAAAAAAAAAAGAAAAAGAAAAAAAGAAAAAAAAATGCATACAGGATGTTTGCTAGTGGTAACAGGAGTGGAGGTGAGTTAAGCATCCATTAGTAGAGAAATGGGTAAGTAAAAGTAATAGACACACAAAAGACCAGCCCTATAAAGCAGCAGTCAAGGCAAAGTACTAGATAAACCTACACTAACTGGGATCTCACAGATAAAATGCTAAAGTTCTTTTGATTTTTATGAATGCCTGCAAATTTCCACAATAAAAAGCTTTAAAGTTTGAATTTAAAAAGGAATGAAATCTGTAGCATAGAAGCACTTATGTAAATTAAAAACAAACAAGGTAACTCAACATCTTTAACAAGAATACATAGCCTGCACAGGAAAGAAGGCTCCTCTGGGGAATAGAGACCTGGGGTGGGGCGGGAGGGGAAGAAAGGAGAAAAACATAAAACAATCAAGGGGCTTTTGCACAGTGAGAGGATCCTGTGGCAAGAACTAGAATGTGAGCTCAGCTCTCAGCACCAGAAGTCTAAAATGTAAATCGCCCAAGTTCTCTAAATCTCCACTCACCTGCATTTACATATAATGGTTGCTTCAGTTAAAGCCCTCAAGGCTTTAAATCATTAAGGGGGCAGATCAGCTTCTCAATGAGAGTGAAGGGGAATCTTTCTCAATACAAGCTTCGGGTGATTTCAGGACCCCAAACTCAAACCTGCTGAGCCCTGGATTTTCCCTCTTTGACATATTAGTTTAAAAAGACACTGGTGCTCTTGGCTTTTGGCAGAGTGTGTGTGTTTGTTTTTTCCGTGTCTTTCTCTTCACCGTCTGAGTCTCTATGTCTGTGGATCTTTGTGCGACTGCATGTGTGTGGTATGTTTATCTGCAGAGACAGAGGACTGGGAGAACAGCAAAGCATTCCAGCGGAGACTGAGCCACACTTGTTCATCAACGCCATTCAATGCAGCTTTATTGAATCCGGAAGTCACAGTTATAAAACCAAGAGACCTTCCTAGGGCTCCGCCCACCCTTCTCTTTCCCTTTCTTCACTCTCTCCTCCCCGACATCCCATGCTGCCTCCCAACTCCCACATCCAAGTGGGCTGATCCAAAATAAGGTCCTCTTGTGACTGGGTAGCTTAATAGAGGTAACAACCTTTACAAGGATGCTCTTGGAGAGGAGAAATAGCCATTTATATTCCCCACTAAAAGACTTTAATAGAAAAGCCAAAAATCTTGAAGACCAGGCATATCATAAAAGTTCTTCCAGAAGAGACTGTTATGGCTATAGCTACCATCCAAAAAAGGCGAAGTGATCTATAACATGTTATGCCCCTACCAAGGACACCAGGGCCACAGGTATTTCCAAGTGCCACTGAACAGTTTGCCATATGAAGTGGTGGGAAAGTGTATGTGGCAATCAAAAAATAAAAATCACCAATGATCCAATTTGCGTAGAAAACGCAACTGATCCTTCTGACAGGATTGCTTAAAGAAGCAAGCTCATGCCAAGAAAGTACATTTTTAGGGGAAGAAGAAATACCTAAACAATTGGAGGAAGGAAGAGACAGTAACAGTAAAGGGAAGAATGAACTGGCAGCACACTCATGCCTCCCTCCTAAAGACCAGGGCATTAACCCCTGTGTGCAAACAATCCAGAATGTTTATTCCCAAAACACTCTTTCAGCTTTTCTATAGCAGCACTTTTCAGAGTTTACCTGAAATGTTATGTATAATATGAAGTTTTGCAAGTTAAAGCACATTTGACATGCAACAGGAGCACTTTTTAGTTTAAAAAAAAATACTGCCAGGCTCACACCTGTAATCCCAGCACTTTGAGAGGTCAAGGTGGGAGGATCACTTGAGCCCAGGAGCTTGAGACCCACCTGGGCAACATAGCAAAACTCTATCTGCACAAGAAGTACAAAAAAATAGCTGGACTTGGTGGTGCATGCCTATAGTCCCAGCAACTCCGGAGGCTGAGGTAAGAATCACCTGAACCTGGAGAGTTCAAGGCTGCAGTGAGCCGAGATCGTACCACCTCGCTCCATCCTAGGTGACAGAACAAAACCTGTCTCAAAAACAAACAAACAAAAAAGAAACTGATGACTATGCTTAGGAGACAGGAGTCCGTTTGGTTTTCATGACATGCATTAGCAAAGCACACCATTTTTCTAGCTGAAATGCAGGATCTGCCACAAGTTTGAAAATTAATAAATTTAACCAGAAAAGTAAAAGAATCTTTCAAGCTAAAATTGAATGTCTATGGTCAACACGGGCAATCATGTCTTATGAAAACATAAACATTCTTTAAATGTCAATGTGCAGCGGTATTGACGCATGTATTTTATTCTAACCATATTAACACAATCTTAAAAATACATGATGAACATGGTGAATACTGGTAAACTCTTCTGTTAGGAAGGATTTTTAAATTGTCAACTGCAGAGGCATGTACTAAGCACTACAAGTTAGACACTGCAAGATGCTAGAAATTCTGCAGTGAACAAGATACTGGTTTAATAACTGTGTTCCTCTGACGTCAATTTAATCCATCCCTGGAGTTAATGTCTTTTATTAAAAAGTTTCTGGATATTTCAAATAGCTTACTATTATCACTAAAGAGTTGCAGAAATATATATTACTGTTTTACTAAAAACATAAATTGCTATTCTGCGAAGCAGAACTGGAAGGAAAGGCTTCTTCACTGTTTTACATATCACAATCCCTTTCTGCAGAAAAACTACTTAAACTGCATGGTGGCAGCGGCCACCCCCTGCTACCCAGTAGGTCACAGGGATGGAAAGACTAAAAAACATGCTATATATTGCTGTATACTTTAAGAGAAGCAGTAAAGAAACTCGAAAGGGCCTCCAGAGCTAAACAGGAAGCAAGATGAGGCAAGTGGGCTGCTACAGGCAGAAGGCAGCTTCTGGAGGTTCCCCCAAAGCTGGCGCCTCTGACAGCAGACACAGGCTGCTGCTTGCTTGCTTTGCTTGCTTCTTTGCTTGGCCACGGCATGTCTTCAGAGCTGGCAGGCTGCCACCTGCTGAATCACCAAACATCCCTGGGCTTCCCTTGGAGCACTGACCAGACAGGCACCCAACCCCCGCTGCCTTCCTTCGCCCGTGGACATTTCACACCCGACCAATGAAACGCCCAGCCCTCTCCCCTTCTGCACAGGCCAAAACAGCCGCCAACCTCGTTCCATCTGGGCAGCTCTAGGCAACTCCCATCGCGTTCCTACGTCACCAGTCCCACTCCTCTCCTTCGGCCTACTCAGTCCCCCCTGAATGTTCAACCTCCAGTGCCAGGAAGCGTGGGGAGTTCACAGCACAGCATATCAGACATTCGCCGCTTCCACATCCAGGGAGCCAACCAGAAACATCCCCAAACCTGAAAGCAAAATAACCTGTCCAAACAGCTTTAAAGGTCCAGGAAGGTAAATGTCAAGGGGGCTAAAATAGCCAACAGGCCCCAGAACATAGAGAATAAACTTCCCTTTCAGAAAGCAGCCCTTCACTTGGTTTCGTAAGCATGAACCGCTGAAGTCTGTACTGTTTGAAGGTGAAAACAAACATCTGAGAAGCACCTGCCTGGATTCCCTTCGCTCCCTCCGGCCATGACAACCCTCATCCCGATTTCTACTTCGCGGCACTAAAGAAGAAAGCAGCATTAACCAGAAGGCTCCAGGCTGAATCCGTTAGCTGGACTAGGGCACTCTACCCCGCCCACGAGGGAAAGCTACAAGCCGGAGTTCGGGTTAAGACGGTGGGAGAGGCAGCCGCTGCTGCCGCGGTTCTGCCCTTGACACGTCGCCTGGGGATAGCGGAGACCCCCTCTGTCACGGAAAAGCCGCGTCCTGGAGAGACTCTCCAGTTCTAGGCTGCGCCGATGCCCCTCCAGGCCTTGCCCCTAAACGTCCCCGCCCGGCGGGGTCAGCCCTGCGGGTCTCAGTGCCGCCCGCGAGCCTAGGGGGCTGTTACGTGGCCTGGGGAGAAGGGGCGCGCTCCTCGGGGAAGGGGGTCCCACCTGTTTTGTCGTCGGGGGGCATCGAGGGGCCACAGTGGGGGATCCCGAAACAGTGGGCGCCTGGCCGGCTGCGATCTGGCCCGAAGGTATCAACTGTCACACTGCAGCCGAGGCTGTGGGGGTGGGGCCGTGATTGGAGTCGGCCCCTGTAGGGGTCTCCGAACCCCCGGCGAGCCACGGCCCAAAGGCTCCTCGCTTCCAGATCGCCCCAATTCGACACCAAGCAGCCTTCCAGCCCGCACGCAGTAGCTCTGAAAAGGTGCCCACTGTCGGCCCCTTCTTCCTCCCCGCCCCAACTTGGCCGGAGAGCCCCGCCGGCGGCCCGCCCCCTCCGAGCCCGGATCCCGGCCGCCGGACCTCCCCCCCGCGCCCACCCCCGGGAACCGGCAGCTCTGGGAGAGTGCCCGCCAGGTACGCGCGCGACACCGCGCGGGCTGCGCTCACGCCCCCTCGCCCCAGAGCAGCCCGCGCGCCGCTCCCCGGCATCAGGCCGGGCCCACGAGACGGGTGTCCGATCCGACCCCGAGGCCGGCTCTCTGTCCCGGCCCCACGACTCACTTGCACTGGAGTCACGGCAGCAGCCGGAATTCTGCTGGCGGAGTCCCCCGCGACGGAATGAAATCCGGGGCAGGGCAGCGTCAGCGCTCCGCACCACAATCACTCTCTCCGGCCCGCTTCTCAGGCGCGAGGGGAGAGCAGCCTGCCCTGGCCGGTCCTTCTGGCTTCCGACCTGCCCGCCCCCCGCCGCCGCTGCCCCTCTGGTGCAAACGCTTCCGACTTGCCACCGCGAGCCTACCGGGCTGCCGAGCATGCCCAGTCCGCGGCCGGAGCCGGCCCGGCTTCCCGCGCTACGCGCAACTCCGCTCCTCCGGGTGTTCGCGGCGGCCGGGGCGGGGGGCGGGGAGAGAGCTGGGCCGGCCGGGCGGGGTCCGCGGGGTTTCCTCCCGGCACGGAGCGGGACCCTGAACCAAGGGACAGTCAGGGTTTGCACCCCTTGAATTTTACTTTCAAGTAATGGAAACTGAGGAGGCGAGCGCTTTCCCCAGGGTTTTTAGGGGCCCGCTGAGTAAGCCCAGGAGGAAGCCGGGTTTTACAATCAGGTACGGTAAGCCCCTAGGAGCTCAGCCGGAGACGGGAGCCGCTGGAGCTAGGCGTAAAGCAGGGAATGCAAACTCAGCTTGATGGAAGCCGGGCACGAGTTTGCAAACTACTCCTAGATTCTCTTTCCCACCAAACCCAAGGGCTGCGACACTTGGGATTAACGCCAGGTTGATCATTCAGAGGAAACGGCAGACCTTTCATTCTCTAACTATAGACTCTCATCTTCCTCCTGCAACAGAAAAAACGCCTCCGGCGACGCCTGGGAACGTGGAGGCGCAAGAGCTCTAACCGCCTGAGGTGAAAACTCCGGCTTCGTCAGAGCCGCCCCGCCCCACCTGGGCCCCACCTCCCGCCGTCCCTCCGAGCTGCAGCAAAAACCCGGAGAGCGGCGGCGGCAGGGCGGAAGCCCACGCATGCCCAATAGCCCTACCTGGTGTGGGTCGCCCGAAGGAAGGTTTTCCTCTGTTGCCCGAGAGCCTCAGCGCCCAGGTTAGGGGTGCACAGCGAGGACGGCTGGCCTTCCGCCCCGGTGCCCGCCCTCCCTGGCCGGCCCGCGCCGCACCTAGGAGGCGGAGAGACAGCTCAAGGCCGTGCCTCCCGCAGGGTCGAGGACTTGGCGAGCGGGGGAGGGGGTGCGCGGCGGGCTCGGCGTGACACGTGACTGTCCGCGGCGCTCTGGGCAGCCATCTTCCGCCTGGCCATCGGGCCGCGGGCGCTCGGAACCGACCCGGGAGCTGGCAGGACGGGAGTGGAGCGCCGTACTCCCCCGCCACGCCCTCCCGTTGGGTGCCGGACTCCGGGCCCTGGCCTCCGGTCGGCACCTGCCTCCGCCTAGTCCTGGAGTACAGGAGTCCTGCACTGGCCTCTTGCTTGCCCGGAGGACAGGTTCTCGCCCGGGCCAGAAGCAAACTGCCGCGAAATCGAGACAGCAGAACTCTGGCAGAGGCGGAAGTTGGCGAGGTAGTCCTCCCGTTATCCAGCGAGAGCTCAGCTAGCGCTGCCTCCCATTTCTAACCTAGTGTCTGCAGAGGAGGCGTGATGTACCGGCAGGGACATTGGACAGAGGCCATGCTCTTCCCTGCGATGCATGCACCGCGGCCCCTGCTGGTGGGCAGCTTGGTTGGTGCTGATGTTCACAGTGAACATTTATTGAGCGCCTGCCGCGAGTCCCTTGGGTTTCCTGTTATCTTGGGAGCTGCCGCGCCACTCTCACCCGAGAATTTGTTAGAAATGCTCGTTTTCGGCCCCATCTAGACCTACAGAACCAGGAACTGCGGCTGGGGTCCTGCAATATGATTAACAAAGTCCTCCAGGTGGTTCTTAGGGACGCCTCTGTATTTCACTTAAGCAGTGGCATTTTAATAAGCTAGGCAATGAAAACTTCCATAGTTTTCCCCAAAGCACAGTGAGGAGTCGGGGATTCAAAAAGAGGCAGTCTGCCCCAATTCAGGCGTTTTATTGCACCCTCCACTCCTGGCTCCTCTGGCTTTTTCACCCCTACGACACAGTACTGCTCTTCTCAGGAAGATTAGGAAAGTACATTTGTCATATACGTTTGTCACGTACGGCTTTAAAATAACACCTGAAATTCAGTTCAACTGCATGTTTTGAGGGCAAGGCTCTGCGAGGTGTAGTAGCCCTACTGGCTATTTTTGTCAGTTGGCACCTAAAAGGTGAAAGGAAGGCTTGCTTTCTTGTGATGTAAAGTTTTTCAAACTAAGAGAATGCCAGAAAACTGATGACTGGTTTATCTCCCGTGTTGGTTTCTCTCCAGTGCTATCCAGAATGTGCTGTAAGCTTTGGACTTCCTGAAAATAAGGTCCAAGTAAGCATCTGGTCTTTGATGTACTTTAAAATGCACCCCACCGCTGCATGCAAGATAACTAATTTTTTCAAAATATTAATACTTTTTGAATGTAAATGGTGTGTCTAGGGTACTCGCATAATTTTTTTATAATTGTATGTTTGAAATGTTTCATAATCCTTTTAAATTTTTTTCATGAGTAATTTTAGGATGATATATATATATATATATATATAGCACATGGAAAAAAGCAGGGCATAGAAGTATTTCCACTTTAATTTCAATTTCATAAAATAATTCTTCAGAGAAAAAATCCGTAGATAAATACACCATACATAAAAATAAAACCATAAATAAATACAGAAAGAAATTTAAAGAGAAATCACCATAGCAGTAAAAGTAAATTCTAAGTGAAGAGATTATAAGAGACACTAAGAGTTGGCCCTCCTTGAAATTTAATTTAGTTATGGCCCTTAAGTCACTATTATTTGTAACCAAAAAAAATCTTTAATAAAAATAATTCTCTTCAGTCCATCCAATCCTAAATAATTTTTACCAATGCCCCCCCGTTTTGGTTTGGTTTTTTTTTTTTTTTTTTTTTTTTTTTTTTTTTTTTTTTTTTTTTTTTTTTTTTTTTCCAGAGTTACCTGTCATTGCACTGTCACCTAGGCTGCAGTACAATGGCGCCGTCACAACTCACTGCAGCCTTGACTTCTTGGGCTCCAGAGATCCTCCACCCTCAGCCTCCTATCTGAGACCACAGGTGCAAGCCACCATACCCAGCTAATTTTTGTATTTTTGGCAGAGATGGGGTTTCATCATGTTGTCCAAGCCTGTCTTGAACCCCTGAGCTCAAGTAATCCACCTGCCTCGACTTCCCAAAGTGCTGAGATTACAAGCATCAGCTGCCACTGTGCCTGCCCTACCAGTGTATTTCTTAGGAAAATTTTAATAAACATCATATTGTTGTATTGTAAAATTTTAGGATTCTCAAGTACACAGAATATCATGAATTATGTTGCTGTCAAGACAACTAAGAAACAAAAATGAATCACCTCCAAGTCACAATCTGTCATTAGAAATCATGTTAAAAATAATACTAAGAGCAAACACTGAGGCAGATGCTTCACTTGCCAAAACAGCTATTCTGAAGTAGGTGGTTTGATTCCAAATGAATGGCTTTTCTACCTTTAGAAGGTAAACTACCTGATTTAAATTGTGGTTTTAGTCAGTGGACCTTTCAGCTATAGCCATCACTCACCATTGAGAAGGTGGGCCTCTCTTACCACCTTAATTTTTGTAGGTATGTCTTTCACCCCCCTAGTTTGCATAAGACATCTAAAGTGCTTGCTACTTTGTACTCATGGGATCCAGCGATGATTACATATTGTCATCAATAGAGTGGGCCAGTGTGATGTTTTGTGAAATGTCAGAACAATCAAGATCACTTCTATGTTATAAATAAAGCTGTTATGAACATTTGTATACAAAAAAAGTGAAATTGGAGATGGACCTTGAAATATTAGTAAGATTAAGTGGCCAGTGGGAATCCGATGAAATAGGATTCAACTAGACAAGATCACGTCTATGATTCTAAGATCAACTATTATGGCAGCGAGCAGAACTAATGGAGCCCATGGCAACACTGGAAGGCATATTATGGCCCCTATTGGGTAACAGCAAATCACTTCTTATGAACCTTGCAAATTGGTATGGAGGAAAAGGCATTAGCCAGGTAAATAAGTGCATACCAAATGTCAGATCTGCCCCAGGTGCATACCAATGTGTTAATCTGCCCCAATAAAGGTACCAATTCTGGGAAAGCAGCTGAAATTGGAGTCCCCATCTGATTACGTTTATGACATTCCATAGTCATTTTTCAAGATCCATCTGTCTTCTGCACCAGCTAAACTGGTGAATTAAATGGGAGAGGTTATAGGTATCACTACCAACAACCTGTAGTCAAAGTTCAAATAGTTCTCTGGAAGCAAGGAGCCTTTTGTGTGTCCATGGAATTTGTGTTTCCATTTGTCTCAATGGAAACCAGAACCACGTAGGCTGAGTAACAGGAGCAAGACCCTCAGGAGCCCTCCCTTACCCCTTTAAACTCTTCTGGCCAACCCAGGTTCCAAACCTAGGCTAACCAGAAAGCTAGGTGAAGACAACAAAGGTCATTCCAAGTATTGGTCCCGAGGCTTAGATCTGATAATACTCAAGGTTCTGTGCTCATTCCTGTGTCCCTGGCTAGGATTCCTGGCTTCAATAACTGCTTGGCTTCTCCTATTCATCGATCAAAAATTGGAATTTATTTGAAGACACCGGGGTAGATCAGGGATGCAGCTGAGCCTCAGGATGAGATGGGAACCAGGAACTGGAGTGTTGAAAAGAACCCAGAAAGTCTTTCCTCTATCTTCTCTGCATTTCTATTTATTCTGTCCCTCTGCTTTCTGGCTTTTTGCCTTCAGTTCCATGAAACAACCACTTGAGAGCTCCCAAGTTTTTAATCTCTTCCAGAAAGTAGCAAGAACAACCTTACCTATATTCATTAACCCTCTTTTCTAGTTGAATCCTATTTCCTCAGATTCCCACTGGCCACTTAATCTTACTAATATTTCAAGGTCCATCTCCAATTTCACTTTTTTTTTGTATACAAATGTTCAACAGCTTTATTTATAACAGTCGCAAACTGGAAACAACCCAAATGTCCATCAATAGGCCAATGAACAAATCTATTCAATGAAGTAGTACTCAGCAATGAAAAACACAAAAACAAAAACTCTTGACACACACTATCACATGGATGAATCTCAAAATAATTATACAGAGTAAGATACGCCTGACCCAAAAAAGAGATACATATTGTATGATTTCATTTACATAGAATTCTAGGATATGCATACTAATAAGGCACAAGGGCACTTGAGGATAATGAGTCTGTTCCTCACCTCGATTGCGGTGATAGTTTTACATGACGTATACATATGCCAACACATTGTACACTTTACATATGTGCAGTTTATCGGGTGTCAAGTATACCTCAGTAAAGTTAAAATAAAAATATTAGTGGGCTCTATATTCTGGAGACACTGACAGTAGAACAACTATTTTCAGCTTGAAATATTAGGTACGCTTTGGTAAAAATACTTTTTAACTTTATCTTCACAGTTGCAGCAAGGAAACCAAAAGGGAAAAACATTCACTGATTGAAAAACAATGTCATAAAGTCATCCCAGTTTCTGGGGGGTTGGTTCCAGGACCCCTGAGGATACCAAAATCCTCAGATGCTCAAGTCTCTAATAAAAAATGGCACAACATTTGCATATAACCTACCCACATCTTCCCATACACTTTAAGTCATCACTAGACTACTTTTATTACCCAATACAATGTAAATGCTGTGGCAATAGCTGTTATACTGTATTATTTAGAGAATAAGAAAAAAAGTCTGTACATTTTTGGTACACATACAATTTTTTCTTAAATATTTTTGATTTGCAGTTATTGAATCCACAGATGTGGAACCCAAATATAGCAGGCTGACTGTATATACTAAGAAAAATTACAAAGTAAAAATGAGGAATTTTCATTCCATAAATGAAACCAAATCTAACATATTTCTTAACAATGAATAAAACCACTTACAATTATTTGGTGTCTGACAGCTGTGTCTCTCCTGCATATTGTTACAGCAGTGGTGCCCTTGGGTTCAGAAACCTGAACTGTGGTCTTCAGTTGTTCCCCACACTCCTCTGTCAGAGGCCCAGACACTCCAAGACGCCGGGAAGAGGCAAGTGGCTTTCCCTGACTGGCATCGGATTCCTGGGTGGCTATGTTTCTGCATACTCCACCATCAACAATAAGAAGAGCACTCCTTTCCACAAAGGGACCTTGCAAAGAACTGACTGTCTTAGAGGGACTATCTTTGAGTTTAACTTGTTTTGAATCTGAGTCTGAGTCTTCATTTCCAGATGACACGGTGCTGTCTGACTCCTCTACATCACTTGCCTCAGAGCTGGAGCAAAGTGCCTGCTGCCCAGAAACTGAATGGGCTGCTTTTAACGCAGCTTCTTCCTGGACAAGAAGTGCTGCTGCCGCTAGCTCTTCCAGTTCTAACCCCAGCTGGACCTTTGTAAGGGAGACTTCCTTTAAGGCTTCTGCAAGAACTGCCAACTTTTAGATTTAACTTTCTGAATCCACACACAGTAGTCTGAGATGTAGAGATCATTCAGTATGTATGCTGTGTTGTTTTCCTGAAAAATTTTGTGAATATCCAGAGACACTTTAAAACTGTACTTTTACCTAGTTGTGATATCTTTATAGTGTTCCTGTAGGCCTTCATCACCAGCTTGAAATGGCAGTAGAGTGGGTAACACAACACCCTTCTTTCAAAAGACACCATGATAGCATGAACATTAGTCCAAGTCTCAAACCACCATAATGTTGGACTCAGTTTCCTGATATTCCATGCAGATTCAACGTTCTTCTCTCCTTCAGTGACACAGGTTTCATAGCAATATTCCAGAAGGACATCAATCAAACTGTAGTACACTTGACAACAGGTTTTCTTTTCCAGCAGATAAGATTTACTGACAAATTTTGTATTGACAAATCATCTACAAATTTTTGTAGCTGATATTTCTCTTCTTCAGAAAAAGACACTAAAGAAGCATGATTTCTTGCTCCTGACTCTTTTCCAAAAAAGCCATCATTTTTTAATATTTGTCAGACCACCAAATTGTACTTCAAAATCTGTTCAACCGCCTCATCTTCAAAAATGTCAATTAGATAATGATCAGGATCAAAATTGGCCAGGTCAGTGGCCAGGCACTTCTGTCTTGGTTTAGCTACAGGGCTGAAATCTGGATCCTTAATATCAATAACATCACTCAATTGATCCTGTAACCACTGAAACACTCCTGATTGTAAGTTTCCAAATCCATAGTGGCACTGTGGATTCATAGCACTTTCTGATACCTCTCCATAGGGTGTCTGCTCAATTTCCCAATCAAACTCTTCATCGTCTACTTCTTCAGGAATCTCAGAAGCACCTGTTTCTTCCAGAAGTGATCTCGCTGTCCTGGATTTTCTTGGTGCCAGAAGAGCAGCTAACATGTCTAGCCCCTAGGCAGGCGAATGGTAAAAATTCCTTTATCTGCGCCATAGGACCCTTGTGGCTTCCATTTTCTACAATTTTTCCAGGAAGGGTTAATCTGAGAAAGTACAGCTTGGCATAGAACTTGAAGTCAGGCCTCTCAAAGTAGACATTGAACTCTGAGACCCGGGCGTAGAGCATGTGGATGGCGATGGTCAGGAAGTCCAGCTCCTGACTGAGCCAGACGCAAGGGCCGGTGCCAACTGCTGTCACTGCTGCCACAGTCCTGCCACACAAACTCTCCCCAGTTTCACCTTTTTTAAATAAAAGATGTCTGTCTTCCAGGACACAAAAGCCTCCTATACACACATTTTGGCACTTGATTATATTATGTCTTTTACAGTGCTCTGCATGTTTCTTGCAGGTAAGTCTTGATTCTTCAACTACATATTAAATATCTATCAAAGATATATATTTAGCTTTCATCTTTCAGAGCTCCTAGCATAGGACTTGGCACCAAGTAGCCCATAGTAAACAATTATTGAACCATAATGTATGATTTTCTTTTCTACTTTTCACTGGTATGTTTGTTTGAAAAGGGTAAACCACTAGCAATGAAAATGTCCTTGTTATGTTATCCTTCTTCTCTAATTAGCAACCACCCTTCACAATCTGCCATGTTACATTTAAAAAGGATTTTCAAATTAGACATTTATGCCTGGGCATTAACCAGGGACTGATGTATCAGTGCCATCAGCGGAACACTGCGCTGGCTAGCAGATGTGGCACCATTGTCAAGACTTGTAATTTACTTCTAGCTTTTCAAATAGTCAATGTGTAACTCCAGGCAAGGTTTAATTATCTCCTGTTAAAATGGGAATAATATAACCCACCCCCACTTTGCTTCCCATGGGTATCATGAGAATTAATTAGTTCTGTAATGTGAATATATGTCTATAAAATGTTGTATAGTTCATTAGAGGTAAACATAAATGAAAACATAAGATATTGTTCAATGTAGTATGAATGTTCATTGTTGCTGTGTTTAGTAGAAAGTGCACGTATTACAGCAATAGTGGTAGTACACAAAATAACAGATATGTGTTGGATCAGCACCTCCTCCAATTACCATTTGCAAATAAGTCCTGGATGGCCAGAACTAATTGGAAGGTTGAGACAAAAATTATGTCTCCCTCACTAAAGAAGGGGAGATTGATGTAGTGCACTCACCCAAATTTCGTAGTTCCTGCATCAACTCTTCAAAAGCTTCAAATCTAGGCCAGGCTATAGGAAGAAGAGCAGCAATTAAAGATTGGGACTTTTTCTGGAACCTCAGTAGCACCTTCCTTGTTTTGTAAGACTTTGAAGAAGCATATCAAGTTTCTTCCACCCATTCCTTCACAGTATAGCAAATAGGAGACACCATCTTTCCTCCCATGACACCTGGAAGAGTGAGAGACCAACACACTCCAGGACACAGTCAGAAAAATTCAACAAAAGATTTGCTAAATCCTGTGCACTATGATCTAGACCAGAATTTCTCAGCCTCAGCTCTGTGGACATTTGAGCCAGATAATTCTTTGTTGCCCGAGGCTGTTCTGTACGTCATAGGGTGTTCAGCAGCATTCCTGGCCTCAACCAAATAGATGCCAATAGCACTTCTCCCACCCCCTGTGACAATCAAAGATATGTCCAGACGTTGCCAATGTCCCCTGGTATAGGGGAATCATCTTCAATTAAGAATCAGTGATTTAGACAATGATCAAAGTGGGGTAACTAAATCAAAAGACACTGCCATCTTAAGTTGATCAAGCATCCTTCTTTGAAATCACTCAGCACTTTCATATATTGCATTTATATCTTAGGTATTCATATTCTATCAATTCAGCAAATATTTATTGAGTTCTCAATGAACAAGATACAATATCGAGTAAGTTATCCTGTGTGTCCATAAAACAGAAATGGATATGGTATGTCCCAGTTCTCCACAGCAGGCATTTATGTCGTTCCCATTCCAATATTTACCACCTTTCAGGGTTGTCAAATATTACATGGGACATACTTATACTAAAAATTATTCATTATTTATCTGAAACTGAAATTTAACTGGATGTCCTGTGTGTGTACATGTGTTTGTTTGTTTTCTAATTCTGGCAACCCTACCCTGATAGACTCAAGGTTTTATCTTGGTCCACAAACTTTATAACTTGACTTCACTAAAAATAATAAAGAGGAGTAATCGCAAAGGCTTTAAAAAATGCTGTTAGAATGAGTAGCACAACTAAATTTGAGGACACATTTTATTTGAAAGATGTTTACTTTCCTACTGAAAATGGCGGTAAACTCCTTAGAATTCATTCAAAGCCTGATGGGATTCATTACCTGATTTATTTTTCTACTTCTTATTTTTATTTTTAGAGATGGAGTCTAGCTCTGTCACCAGGCTGGAGTGCAGTGGTACGATCTCGGCTTACTGCAATCTCCACTTCCCAGGTTCAAGCGATTCTCCTGCCTCAGCCTCCCAAGTAGCTAGGATTATACCCAGCTAATTTTTTTGTATTTTTAGTAGAGACTGGGTTTCACCTTGTTGGCCAGGATGATCTCAATCTCCTGACTTCGTGATCCACCCATTGCGGCCTTCCAAAGTGCTGGGATTACAGGTGTAAGCCACTGAGCCCTGCCTGCCTGATTTATTCAAAAACATTTCTGATGCTCACAGACTATTTAGCATTTACACAACAAATGATGTTCTTCTAGTATTCTTGTTGGGTGAGTCAGCATTCTGCAAAGACATGAAGGAGAATCAGACGCAAACTCCTTATAACCTCATAAACAGGAAGAAAGGGAGCAGAAGCATATACTAGCTTTACTTTCGCTCAACTTACCTTCCCAATTCTCCAGGTATGGTCCTCAGATCAGGAATATCATGTGACCTGGGAACTTATTAGAAATGCACATCCTTGGGACCCACGCCGGACCTACTGAATTAGAAACTCTAGGAGTGGCTCCTAGCAACCAATGTTTTAACAGGCCTTCCAGGTGATTCTGCTGCATGTTAGAGAACCACTGCTTTAGAGCCCTGGTTTTTTATCCTGGCCACAGGGGAAAACACCTGGGGAGTTTAAAAAATACTGATGTGTGGGGTCTATACCAAGGGAGTCTGATGTAATTGGCATGGGGTGCAACCCAGGCATAAACATTTTTAAAAACTCCCCAGCCAGAATAATTGCTCTACCAATTTTTTAATCAAATCCCAAAGAGAAGTTCCTTATATTGCAAATATAGTACTTTCTATTCTGGCCCTAATCAACCTTGCATAAAGTCAGAATCGACAGACATTACATGTTTTAATTTGAAGACTAACAAAGGGCCATTAAACTAGATATATGGGCTCTTCCTCAAATCCCTAAATCTACTCCTTAGGGCCTACTACAGTCAGTGTGATATAACAGAAAAGTCATTTTTTGTCCACCAGACCCTGCCCAAATGTTTGATAACCTCTTGGGGCCTCATTTTCTCATGTCTACACTGGGGATGATATTAACTCTTCACAGGAATTGGAGAATTATAAAGAGAGACCATGTAGGTAAAGGCAGGAAGATCCATAATCAATAATCCCACCAGAACCAGACTTTGCACCATTGAAGTGAGGCAGAGGAGGCAGAAATTTTGAAGAACAAATTCACAAATTTCAATATGTGTTTCTATAATAACTACTTAAATTATTTTCTCTTTGAATTGCCTCACTTTTATGTGTACATGTGTCCCCACTCCCACCTGTCCCATTATTTTCCTGTTTTTACTTGTACCTTGGTAACCCAACTGTGACTTTGGCCAAGCTATTTTCATGGCAGTGAACGTGGTAGTTTTAAAGACTGTGGTAGTAGATACACACAGCTCAATAACTCCTGGGGCTACAAGAAGGTTAATGGGACAGTTTTTGTTTTTAAAAACCATGCCTATCTGACAAGTCAATCATTTTAAGCCTTTTATTCACCTCAGGATAGTTGTTAAAGGCTTCCCTGTGAGTTAAAAGTCCTCTCCGTTAAGGTGCTGCCCGGCCTGGCTGTATGCATTACATGGAATAGTTCTCTGCATGGTTTCTTAGTACAGATTCTTTGAGATACATGGACACTCAAGTTACCTGCCACAGCAGGAGATGTTGGTCCTCTCCCAGAGTACTGCTGAGACCTAAGGGCTTAAACGCTCACCAAGTGACCTTGGAGGGCTGGTCATGGTGGGCATCTGGGAACTGGGAAAGAGCACTGGAGAACTTCATAGGGAAACCTAGCTGACAAAAGTGAAAGAACTCATAAGAGCCATTGACATGAGCCCTAGCTAAGGTCCACTGGGTTAGCTCTCAAAGAAGAATGCAAAACTTAAGCATAAATTTCTTCATCATGAACCAGAAGCCATGGAGTACGGCCAGGGTCAAGAAAGAGAAAGATCAAGAGGTAGAACCACAGGGATAAAGGTGCCAAGAAAGGCAGTGAGAGTAACACTCAGGAAACCAGAGACAGGAACAGAGCTGGGAACTAGGAGGAGAAACTATCACAGCTGGAAGGCAAAGTGGCCAGGCCAGAAAAGCTTCATGGAATCCTGGTTAATTAAATATTTCTATTGACTGAGGCCACTGCTTAAGACCTGTATTATTTTTATTTCAATCCCCATGGTTAGAAAAATAGGGCTAAAATGGGTTCATATACTTTCCCATCCTGCAAGATCTTAAACATCACTATCTTTTCCTGTGGTGGTTAAAAGCATGGGCTTTGGAATCAGAAACAGCACAAATCTGAGCCCTGCTACTTACTAGCTATGTAATATTGGTCAAATGAGTAAACCTCCTGGAGCCTCAGCTTCCTTGCCTGTAAAATGTGAATAACAATACCAACTTATTTTCAGATTGTGAGCATTTCTCCATAATAATCCACATAAAGCACTTACCAGAGCACTTGGCTTACTATGTAAGCATGTAATAATGTTAGCGTCATTCCAAGACAACATATTGGAATAATCTACTATTTTTTCATCACTGTGTATCTCATTTTCCTTCTTTTTCTTCTCCCTCAAACCTACCCCCATTCCAGCAGATGTTTTGGCCTGTGTTCATATCCTCCAGTGAGAGAGGAAAGCCTGTTAGATTTCCTGCCATTGTTTCCCAAAGTTTGGGATCCAGGAAACTGGGACAAGATACTTTCCTGAGACAAGATATCTCAGGAAGGGGAATGAGTGAGTCTTCTTTTCACTCCACACTAGAAAGCCATTCTGTTTGGAAAGAGGAGAGGGAAGGGAAAGAAAAGGGTGCTATACCAGCTTTCCAGTATCTCTGTCAGTGTGCAAGCAAGGCCAGAGAGCATCTGGGCAGATGTAACTATAAGCAGCCTAATAAAGGTTCCCAAGCCCAAACCATGAATCCAAAAGCAGAGCTGCCAGAAATGAAAGGCCTTGCTGCCCTTCCACCCCACAATACTTCACTTCTGGAAGCCTTGATAATTCTAGGCAGTATTTGCAACCCGCCCCCCCGACACCAAAATTTTTTAAATACTGTATGTGAGTGAGTAAAATGATGCCAAGATTTTTAAAAGGACAAGCTTACCATCAGATAGGTAGAATGAGTAGTAGTGGTAGTGGTGGTGGTGGTGCAGAGATAAAAATTAAGTAGCGTTACTGAAATATATAGTTATATTTCCCACACTCTGGTGTTTGTGGACTTGTGGGCTGAGATTCTGACCAAATTCCAGAACTTGCAATGTCTCAAAGTAATTGTTTAAAATATTAAATTGTTGTACTCACACTGCAAATGTTGATATAGATGCTCGGGTGGGGGCGGAGCAATAGGACAGAATAAGCCCAAGAATACCTTGGAATTGGCTGAATTCCTTTCTCTTTGCATGATCTTACTCACACGTTAACATTATGTGAACCACTCCATGAGCAGCACAAGAGAGACTTTCTGCAAATGTGATTATTAGGTCGAAAGTTAGGAGCTTCCTTGCCCCCAGGTTTTCTCCTCTCCTAAAACCTTTTTTTTTTTTTTTTTCATTTCTTTGTCAATGTCTTTAATTTTTTTTTGCTCCATTTAAAAGATTTTTCTATTATTTCTGCATGAGTAAGAGTATGTGTCATGTCAGCCTCCTTGTCAGCTTCTGTTTCACTTCCATTAAATTTGTTGATCGAGTGTGAAGAAGGAGGCACTGTCATCATTTCCAGATTTCCTAGTATGGGTTAGATCTCTCAGAGGACTGCTGTGATCCCACTGCAATTTTGTAATGGAGCCCTGGAGAGACAGGAATGAAACCAGGGAAGGCTCCTTATCTCTTTCATTGGTTCAGGGAGGCAGAAAGAGAGGGGAGGAGGATATGTCTGTTTCCCCTCTATTCATTGATTCATTTGCTTCACAAATACTGAGCATCTCCTGGGTGACAGACACTGATTTAGGTGCTGGAAATACACTGGAAAGTATAAACAGCCCTAGTGCCTGCCCTCACAGAGCCTATGGTCTGGTGGTGAGACAGATTTTAATCAGATAAACACACTAATGAATGCATAGTTGCACAAAGAGATCCTCATTTAAATAAGCTGGACTAGGACCTAGGCATCAGTATTTTTTAAATAAGCTTTGTAAATAACTCTGCCAGGTCTGGGAATCACTGGGTTAGCCCATGCAAGTTCTAATCATATAGGCTGTAATCAAGCATCGTTAAGCATTTTGATTTTATCTTTCAAGCTGTGATTAAAATGTTACTGAAGAGAGGTGATATAGTAAGATGTTCAGGGTTTTTAAAATTAAGCTTTTTATTTTGAAAAAATTGTAGACTCATATGCAATTGTAAGAAATAATACAGGGGAATCTCTGGTATCCTTTACCCAGTTTTCCCCAATGGTAACATCTTGCAAAACTATGGTACAATTCACAACCAGGATATTAACCCTTGGTGCAATCAAGATAAAGCATTTTCAGGATCACATGAATCCTTCCTGTTGTCCTTGGATAGCCCTCCCCACTTTACTCCTGGTGACCACTAATATGTTCTCTATTTCTATAATCTTGTCCTTTCAACAGTTATATAAATGGAATCATATAGTATAGAACCTTGTGGGACTGCTGTTTTCTCTCAGCATAATTTTCTGGACATTCATTCATATTGTTTCATGTGTCAATAGTTTGTTCCTTTTTAGGGGGCTGAGTAGTGAGTAGCAGTGTTCCATATATGGGGTACCACAGTTTGTTTAACCACTCACATGCTGAAGGATATCCGGATCGGTTTCAATGCTCAGAGATTTTAAATAGAGTTGCTGTAAACATTTGTGTATAGGCTTTTGTGTGAAGATAAAATCTTCATTTCTCTGGATAAATGTCCAAGGGTGCAATTGCTGAGTCCTATGATAGTTAGTTGCATGTAGAAACTATCATGCATAAAGAAACTGTCAAACTATTTCCAGAGTGTCTGCACCATTTTTATTCTCAGCAGTAGTGTTCCAGTGATCCAGTTTCTCCTCTTTTTCATCAGCATTTAATGCTGTCACTGTTCTTCATTTCAGCCATTCTAATAGGTATGTAGTAATATCTTGTGATTTTGCTTTGGGTTTCTCCAACGGCCAATGATGCTGAACATCTTTTCGGGTGCTTAGTTGCCATCTGTATATTATCTTTGGTGAAGTGTCTCTTCATGTCTTTCACCTATTTTCTAACTAGATTATTAGTCTTAATGTTGAGTTTTGAGAGTTTACTTTTATATTCCAAATACTAGTCCTTTTGTCAAATATAGGGTTTGCAAATATTTTCCCACTCTTCAATGTTT
>NW_016107412.1:5839485-5842252 GCF_001604975.1 Cebus imitator
TTTTTTGAGATGGAGTTATGCTCTTGTTGCCCAGGCTGCAGTGCAATGGGTGTGATCTCAGCTCACCGCAACCTCCCCGCCTCCCAGGTTCAAGTGATTCTCCTGCCTCAGCCTCACAAGTAGCTGGGATTACAGGCATTCACCACCATGCCAGGCTAATTTTTTGTGTTTTTAGTAGATACAGGGTTTCTCCATGTTGGTCAGGCTGGTCTAGAACTCCCGATCTCAGGTGATCCGCCCACCTTGGCCTCCAGGTATTCCTTTTATGGGCCATGCTTTTGGTGTCAAGTCTAAGTCATCTTTGCTGAGTTCTGTATCGTGAAGTTTTTTCTTACTAAAAGTTTCATAGTTTTAATGTTTACCATTTAAGTTCATGAGTTATTTTGAGTTAATTTTTGTATATGGTATAAATCTTCAGTTGAGGCTCACTTTTTAACCTTAAGGATTGCTCAACACCATTTATTGAAAAAGCTGTCTTCCTTCCATTGAATTTCTTTTACATCTGTGTCAAAACATCAGTTGCATATATTTGTGTGTATCAATTTCTGGGTTTTCTGTTCTGTTCCATGGATCTATGTGTTATTCTTCCACCAATACCATATAGCTTTGACTATAATAGCTGTATAATAAGTCTTGAAACCCCTGAAACCAAGTAAACTGGTATCTTTCACATTAGTCTTCCTTTTCAAAATTGTTTTAGCTATTCTGGTTCCTTTGCTATTTTTTTTTTTTTTTTTTTTGAGACAGAGTCTCACTCTGTTGCCCAGGCTGAATCTTGGCTCACTGCAACCTCTGCCTCCCAGGTTCAAGTGATTCCCCCGCCTCAGTCTCCCGAGCAGCTGGGACTACGGAAGTAGGCCACCACGCCCAGGCAACTTTTGTATTTTTAGTAGAGATGAGGTTTCACCATATTGGCCAGGCTGGCCTCTAACTCCTGACTTCATGATCCACCCGCCTCAGCCTCCCAAAGAGCTGAGATTACAGGCATGAGCCACTGCTCCTGGCCTGCTTTTCTATACACATTGTAGAATAGTGTTGCCTATATCTATTTTTAAAACTTGCTGGAATTCTTTTTAAGAGACAGAGTCTTGCACTGTTGGCCAAGTTGGAGTACAGGGGTATGATCATAGCTCACTACAGCACCAAACTCCTGGGCTCTAGCGATCTTCCCACCTCAGCCTCCCAAGTAGCCAGGACTACATGCACCTGCCACTATAATCGTATTTAAAAGTACTGTTAAAAAATTTTTTTTGAGACAAGATATTGCTCTGTTGACTAGGCTAGTCTCAAACACCTAGCCTCAAGCAATCCTCTTGCCCCCTGAACCACTGGAATTGCAAGAGTGAGCCACCAGGCTCAACCAGTATAATGTTATGTGTACAGGTTTTTGTAGATGTTCTTTATTACGTTGAGGAAATTCTCCTCTATTCCCATTTTTCTAATAGTTTTTAAGATCATTCAAGAAGTTTGCCAGACTCTTCCTGTATCCATTGATTGTTATGATCAAGGATTTTTTATTTAGCCTGTTAATACAATGGATTAAATAGCTTCATTTTCAACTACTGAGCCAGCCTGGAATAAACCTCACTTGGTCAAAATATATTATTATATATGTTGCTGAATTCTGTTTGCTCTTTTTCTGGTCTTTTGGCAAGAGAGAGTAGGCTTTTGTTAGGGCTTTATTTGTATGTGCACATTGTTATTTCTGGGTTGTCAGCCTCTTTCTCTCCAACTCTGGGATATATGGAACAAAAACATAAGCCAGGGAGCCTACCACCTTGTTATACCTTGAGTCCCTAGGTCCCTAGGTGGTCTGCCTTCTTTTCACCTTTAAAAATCTTCTTACATTTGTTTTATATATGACATTCAGAGTTTTTGGTGGTTGTTTGGCAGAAGTACAGAAATATACTCCATCTTCTCTAAAATAGAAGTTAAGATTTTGTTTTGAAAGGCACTGGAGGCAGTCCAGGGAAGGCATGTAAAAGGCTACTGCACTGGTCCAGTGAGGGGAGTTAGTCGGGTAGAAGGCTGTTTTATCTGCCTTCTTCTTCTCACATTCTACTGCCCCATTTGCAGGGAGCTAAGGTTCTACTACCCCAGTAGGGCAGCAAGAGAAAAGGAGCAAGCATTCTCTTGGAGCATTACACCATGATAAAGGGACACCAATACCCTCCAGATGATAGCTGTTTCTTTCTAGAGCTTTTAAACATTCTCCTTCAGCAGAAGAAACAAGTCACTCCTGTAAACATCCTACCAATATGCATTTCTCCAAAGTTTCAACTTGAATGAAATTTTAATGATGGCTGAATTTGCTAATTTGCTCCTGTCTAATGTAGCTCCTGTTTATCATTCCCTTTTGGCAATAGCACTAATCAGAAAACACTGACAGACTGCATAATGGCAACAGTAATTCTGGACAAAGATAGTTTTATTATCTACAGATCAATCCATGTTTCTAGAACATTATTTACTGTAATGTAAAATATGGGCCAGGCATGATGGCTCACACCTGTAATCTCAGCACTGTGGGAGGCTGAGGTGGTCATATAACTTAAGGTCAGGAATTGAAGACCAGCCTGGCCAACATGGTGAAACCCCATCTCTACTAAAAATGCAAAAATCAGCCGAGTGTAGTGGTGCATGCTTGTAATCCCAGCTACTTGAGAGGGAGGATCAAATGGGAGGATCACTTGAACCTGAGAGGCAGAGGTTGCAGTGAGCCAAGATTGTGCCACTACACTCTAGCCTGAGTGACAGCACAGACTTC
>NW_016107412.1:5842365-5845132 GCF_001604975.1 Cebus imitator
AAAAATTAATAAAGGTCATAATTTCTATGCACCAAATCTTTTATAGGAGGCCTGTAATTTTAGCAATCAACCTGTCCTTATTCTGTTCAAATTTAAGGGCACTTGAGTCACTTTGGATGGTGTCACCTACAGTGAGAAGGAATCACAGTATGGATTTTTTTTTTTTTTTTGCCTATTATGTTTGCAAAAGAAACTTCACAGAATTGTCTAGCAACCTTGTGACCATTTGTTTTCTTTTCTTGAACATAATAATCCTTTTAACACTTTAAGATTGCCATTTTCAAGAAAACAGCTATGATTTACATAATTGAATTGTATTTGTTTTAAAAAAAAATTGTACTGCACTTTAGAATGAACAGTTGACCAAAGAAGGGTGCTTTTGCCATGTCTCTGAAAACATCGCCTATCAATACACTCCTTCCTAATGCTCCAGTATCAATTTCTTTACAATACAGTAGTGTAAAGGTGCCCTTTGGCACCAGCAAAGAAGAGATAGGAAGGTCTTTCTGAGCCTTGACATCATCCAACTTGGAGATGGCCATTTTTCACCCGTGCATCTCCTTGCTTTGCCATTTGGCATCCAGTCATTCAAAAAAACACCGTTGACCATCTACTCCTGACATAACTCAAGATGTGATTCTTGTAGTCACATTAGACCTTGCCTTATTCACTTTTATCCCCCAACATCTAGATCTGTTATACATTGTAGCAAACTTTCATAAAATATCTAAGGAAAGAAAGAAAAAAATAAAGAATATTGAATAGCCAGGTAATATAAACATGTATGTAGAAGTTTTACGACGTTAGGAAAAATTATTTGCCTTAAAAATTCACCATTCATTCTTCAACCTGTACATAGTATGCGTAAGTTCTTTGTCCCCAAACTGTTGGCAATACCAAAAATGGCCTTTAATCTTAACAATAAGTAAACCTTTGTAAAAATCCTTTTAAGCAATCAGTGCTTGTCAAACTCTCATTCAACAATCATCTGTATGAGAGGCTTCTAGGAACTTATTTAGGAATGAGGCTATTTGGGCTGAAATCCTAAAATAAAGAAATAATTGTTTTAACCAGGGGCAAGTTATGAATAAAGTTGAGTCATAAATCAAAAGAATGTTAACTGAAAAAGAAGTCCCAAAGCAGATGGTGAGACAGTGAAGATGATTAGAGAGCTTCTGCCCCATTTCAGAAGGAATATTCAGAACCAAAGGCACAAAAGAAGCAGATGAGGAGTGACCTCACCCGAGAGAAAATAAAAACGTTTTAATTAGGGGAGACACCAAGCAAGAACACCACAGTGTTAACAAGGGGTTGATGTTAACAGGTAAAATAACACTTTCCCACAGATGAGCAACCTGAGTTGATCTGTAATTATGAAATTGCAGATCAATATGTAATTATGAAACGCCTGTAATCCCAGCAGTTGGGAGGTCGAGGCAGGAGGATTGCTTGTGCCCAGGAATTTGAGACCAGTATGGCGGAAACCCGTCTCTACAAAGAACACAAAAATTAGCCAGGCGTGGTGGTTTGCTTCTGTAGTCCCAGCTACTTGGGAGGCTGAGGAGGGGGGATTAATTGAGCCCGGAATGTTGAGGCTGCAGTGAGCCATGATCATGCCACTGTACTCCAACTGACAGAGCAAGACCCTATCTCAAACAGGAGAAAACATTCAGCCAGGCACAGTGGCTCACACCGGTAATCTCAGCGCTTTGGGCTGCCAAGTATAGAACGTTGCAGGATAGAGGGGAAGAACTGCTTGGGGCCAGGAGTCTGAGAACAGCCCGGCAACATATGAATGCTCCTGTCTCTACAAAAAAAAAAAAAAAAATTAGCCAGGCATGGTGGCATGCAACTGTGGTCCTAGCTACTCAGAAAGTGGAGATGGGAGGATTGCCTCAGCCCAGAAGTTGAAGATACAGTGAGCTATGATCACACCACTGCACTCCAGTCTGGGCTACAGAATGAGACCCTACCTCTAAATAAATAAAATGAAATAAATTAAAATGAAATAAAATGTAAATTAAAAGTAAAAAAAAAGTAGGCACCCTAAGCCCATGGGAAAAAATCTGGTATTGGCAACTGAGTGACAGACTCCTCACCTTTAAGTAGAAAAATTGTTAAACTAAAATGTACAGCAGGCTCTTGAATAATGTCGTTGTTCAATGTCATTTCATTATAAGGTTGATGAGAGAAAGATCAATTCTCAGCAAGCGCCCTGTCTGAGTGGAGTTTGCACATTCTCCCCATGTCTACATCAGTTTCCTCCAGGTACTCCTGTTTCCTCCCACATCCCAAGACATGCCTGTTAGGTTCATTGTTGTGCCAAAATGGTCCCAGTGTGAGTGAGTGTGGTTGTGTGTGAATGAACCCTGTGATGGGTTGGTGTATGGTCCAGGGATAGTTCCTCCTGCCTTGCGTCCTGGGTGAGTTCTGGCCACCTGAGACCCTGAACTAGGATAATGGGGTAAATAATCACCTTAGTTGTTTTTATTAATCTTTCTTAAATATATCTATAGATCACATTTATTTCAGTGTTTAATATTATAAATGTTTTGGGGCTTAGGAACTTTTGTTTATATCAATTAACCTATGGTGAGATTGGTTTTGTTGTACGTCATTTCACTTAAAGTTGCAGTTTCCAAGAACCTATTAAGAATGCTAAGTGAGGACTTGCTGTATTCCTAATGCCAATTTTCTTTCACTTAGGTATAATTTGGTCAGGTATTAGGATACCAGGCACTGTACACTGTAAGTTAGATGAAGAGGG
>NW_016107412.1:5845218-5848799 GCF_001604975.1 Cebus imitator
TTTTTTGAGACAGAGTCTTGCTCTGTCACCCAGGCTGGAGTGTAGTGCTGCCATCTCAGCTCACTGCAACTTCTGCTTCCCAGGTTCAGGCGATTCTCCTGCCTTAGCCTCCTGAGTAGCTGGGACTACAGGGATGTGCCACCATGCCCGGCTAATTTTTTGTATTTTTAGTAGAAATGGAGTTTCACCGTGTTAGCCAAGATGGTCTTGATCTCCTGATCTCGTGATCCACCTGCCTCAGCCTCCCAAAGTGCTGGGATTATAGGTGTGAGCCATTCTGCCCAGCCAAAGAGGGCTATTCTAACTGGAACATATATCTATCACATATACAATATAAACAAAAATCGAATTGTTATTAAGCAAAATTCTATTTTTAAATAAAATCCTCTAATGAGTAATCACGTGTAGTTTCTTCATTTATCTACATTGAAAGGGCATCACATGGCTAGGTCTAAATAACTGTAAGGCAGCAGTTTGCAACCCTGGCTGTATATTGGAGCCATGAGGGAAATATAAAAGGTACTCATGCCAGTTTAAGAAACTCTCATTTTTTCCATCAAAGGAAGCTCCAGGTTTGGTTATTTATTTTCTAGAGGGATATCACCATTCATTGGCTAAGTGAAATAGAATTATTAAGTTTAAGAGGAAATCATCAGTGGCTGCGGGGTGCCAGCAAACTTATAACCCTGTAAACCTTTAAAGTTCACAACCTTGGCTGTTTCTTTCAGTCCATTGGCAACTTGTAAAAATTCCAAGATCTGGACTGCCCCTTAAGCCAACTGAAACCTTTAGAGGAGGAATTTAAACATTAGTCTTAAAATCTTTGTAGCTGAAATTGAGAAACATGGCTTATGGGTGGCTTTACTGTTAGAAATGTCCTATAAGAGTTAGAAGAGCAGATGTTCAGATCTTTGGTTCTCATGAAAACTGATCAACCAAGAGATTTCTTTAAATTTTTACCCTGCCTCATTGATTCAGTTCTGTTAGCTGCCATTCTTCAGCTAAAGTTTGTGAAAAGGTCCTGGTTACTTAAGGGTACAGGTCATTTCAATAACTATCATTTGCAACAGTAACCCATAAGTAAAGAGTCTCTGCTACAAATTCATCAAGATTCTGTTGTGGCTAAGTTGTGAAGCACCATCATCTCAGCATTGACCCAAATTAGACCTTGGTAGGGAATTTTAGGACTATAATTTAATGCATACTTGTGCAATTAAAGGATAGCACTCCCTATCTTATTAAATAGTCTGTAATGAACAGAAAGAGGTCTTATTTTAAACATATTGCTATATACATGACCTAATTAAATTTGCTAACAATTCATTTTTTTTAGGAACAACTAGCTATCTATAGCATTAAATCTATTAGAGAGTTTCCATTTTACAAAAGAAATATTTCTTTGTAAATGAGTAAAATTTTCTAATAGTACCAAGCAATTTGCCTCATGCATTATTCGGAGTTGCTTTTGTTCTTTTCAAAGCAGTCAACACATAAAAACCCTGAAAATCATTTTAAACCTAGTTTATTCAAATTCACTAGCAGACCATAAATACAGCTTTTTCTGTGAACAATAATGAAAACAAAAGAGCACCCCATTTAGTGAAGCTATTCAATGACAACTTGGATTTCAAACTGAAAGAAAGGAAAACGGAAATAGAAATGCACCCCATTTTAACGTTTACCTTTAACATGGATAAGACAACCAGAAAATAAATCTAGATGACTCTGTGGCTTCCACATTCTATGGGAGCCTACCCAGGTGCTTTAAGTCTCTCTTTCAACCTCCTCTCCTTTCAGGGGCTGGTATCCTCCCCTCTCAAATCTTACCTTTAAAGAGGAATTGATTAAGTATTGTTTATTTGTTCCTTAATAGGAAGTTCATCATTTTGAATGAACTCTCTTCCAAGGATTTACATGTTAAGACTTATCGTTACTATTCTTATAATAATTGTTGTTTAAAAGGTGCAACAATTATTATAATTGGAAGTGAAGTAACCTTGGATCAGTGGATTTTTCTGGACAATTCTATACTCCCAGAGTTGTCCAGAAAAAAAAAATACACTTTATATACACTTACATCTTAAAGAGAAATAAAAAACTGTTCTTAAAATGCCTTGAAGCTACCAACTGAGGGAAAAATGAATTTAGAGTATTTTTTAAAAGCTTAAATAAAGAGAGGCTGCCTAGACTACCAGCTGGAATGAACCACTCAGAAATAAAAGATCTGGGGGCTTTGAGATGCAGAAACTATTACGAATTCGCAGGGGTAGTGAGACTTCCATGGAGATGGTAGGACACAAATTGACATTAGTGGGATGGAAATTTTTCATTGTTAATTTTTCATTAACAATTCAAACCATCTGCATATTTGGTTTCACACAAACTGAAATTCTAGATGACTGACTTATTACACCTATGACAAATCGGATTTTAGGTCTTTGTTGTTTTTGCTTTAAGAAGATGCAGTCTTGGAAAAAATTGAGAAAATAGTTCTTCAGCGACAGAGACTTATTGAACTGAGGAGATAGAAAGGAAGTTAATTTTGAGTAGTTTCAATCCATTTAGACAAGATGATCTACAATGGTTTGAATATTTGTCCCATCCAAAACTCATGTTGAAATTTAACTGACAATATGGCAGTATTGAGAGAAGGGCCTTTAAGAGGTGACGGGTCGTGAGGGATCTGCCATTAATGGATTAATGGCTTAATGGGTTCATGGACTATGGATGAGCATGGAAGTGGGACTGGTGGCCTTCTTAGAAGAGGCAAAGAGACCTGAGCTAGCACACTCAGCCACTTCACCATGTAATGCCCTTTACCACCAGGGAACTCTGCAGAGTCTTCACCAGCAAGTCTCTCATCAGATGGTGTCCCTCAACCTTGGACTTCTCAGCCTCTATAAGAACTAAATTCTTTTTCTTTATAAATTGCCCAGTTTCAGCTATTCTGTTATAAGCTACATAAAATGAACTAAAACACTATCCTTTTAACCTGAGCATTTAATAAATGTTAACTCTTGTTGCCCTTTTGCTAACTTTGTACATGAATAACTTCTTTGTAGCACCCCATAGCTTCTCTCCAGACTTGGCTTTTTCCAAGACTGCTGACCTAGTATTTAAAAGCTTATCTTCGCCTGGAATCCCTGTACTCTGGGAGGCCAAAGCAGGCTGATCACCTGAGGTCAGGGGTTCAAGACCAGCCTGACCAACATGGTGAAACCCCATCTCTACTAAAAATACAAAAAATTAGCAGGGCATGGTGGTGCATGCTTATAATCCCAGCTACTTGGGAGGCTGAGGCACGAGAATCACTTGACCCTGGGAGGCAGAGGTTGCAGTGAGCTGAGATCACACTATTGCATTTCAACCTGCGTGACAAAGTGAGACTTCACAAAAAAAAGAAGAATGAGAGAAAGAAAAGAAAGAAAAAGAAGAGAGAAAGAAAGAAAGAAAGAAGGAAAGAAAGAAGGAAGGAAGGAAGGAAGGAAGGAAGGAAGGAAGGAAAGAAAGAAAGAAAGAAAGAAAGAAAGAAAGAAAGAAAGAAAGAAGAAAGAGAAAGAAAGAAAGAAAGAGAAAAGAAA
>NW_016107412.1:5848864-5890700 GCF_001604975.1 Cebus imitator
AAAGAAAGAAAGAAAGAAAGAAAGAAAGAAAGAAAGAAAGAAAGAAAGAAAGAAAGGAGGAAAGGAAAGGAAGGAAAGAAAGGAGGGAGGGAAGGAAGGAAGGGAGAAAGAGAGAGGAAACAATAAAAGTCTATCTTACTCTCTTCTCCTTTTACCGATGATCACTGCCTCTAATTCTCTAATTCAGAGCCTCCTTTTTTATTCTTTGCAGTCTGGCAGCTGCCACTACCATCCTGATAACATTGCTCTCTGGAGGAGACATTGAGGACCATTTCCCCAGAAATGTGAGCTGAAACGAAACTACTAAAAGACATTTTGGCTGGGTGTTGTGGCTCATTCCTATAATCCCAGCACTTTGGGAAGCTGAGGCAGAAGGATTGCTTGAGCCCAGGAGTTTGAAACCAGCCTGAGCAACATAGTAAGACCCTGTCTCTAGTAAAAGTAAAAATAATTTTAAAACAACATTAGCCAGTTGTGGTAGTGTGCCCCTGGAGTCCTATCTATTTGGGAGGCTGAGGTAGAAGGTTTGCTTGAGTGTGGAGGGTGAGGCTGCAGTGAGCTATGATTGCACCACTGCACCCCAGCCGGGGCAACAGAGTGAGACTCTGTATCAAAAAATAAATAAAATAAAATACAAGACTTTTTTAAGATGCCTAATGAAGAGAGATTGTGGAGAGAAGAGGAAGACAAAAGATACAACTCCAGGGCATGGTAGAGGCTTACCAAGAGGAGAAAGCGGCAAGACACACAGTGGAAACAGCCATGAGGCAAGAGATGACTGACAGACTGTATTGTTACTGGAGCCATGGAAGCAGCAAATATAAAAAAGTTATCCTTACTGCCCAACCCAAGCTCAGAACCTCCTCACTGATTATCCTACTCACAGACCCTCCCAGTGCCACTGGTTCACACAGAGCACTGGTTCTGGGGTCCTAGCAGTCATCATTTTACACAGTTTGATCCTTCTCAGCTCCTCTGGCTTTGTCTCTCCTTTTCTTTCCTTCTTCTGAAAGTCTAGCTGGAGAAAATAACCCTCAATGCCCCAGAACACACACCACGTTTCCCCATCTTTAGCCCTCTGCTCCCTAATGACTTCCCCTATATCATCTCCACCCACCCTAATCCTACCCATAAAAAGAGGAAAAAAAGAAAACAAGCAGAGTCTCACTCCATCTCCCAGGCTGGAGTACAATGGTGAGATCATAGCTCACTACAGTTTGACATCCTGGGCTCAAGCAATCCTCCCACCTCAGCCTCCTGAGTAGATAAGACCACAGGCAGGCACCACTGCTGGCTAATTTTTTTGGAGGAGTGGGGCAGCCTGTCACCCAGGCTGGAATGTAGTGGCTGGATCTTGGCTCACTGCAACCTCCGTCTCCCAGGTTCAAGCAATTCTTGTGCCTCAGCCTCCCAGGTAGCTGGGACTACAAAGTGCTCCACCATCCCTGACTAAAATTTTATATTTTTACTAGAGATGGAGTTTCATCACATTGGCTAGGCTGGTCTTGAACTCCAGACCTCAAGTGATCCGTCCACCTTGTCCTGGGATTACAGGTGTGAATTACCATGCCTAGCCTAACTTTTTTTTTTTTTTTTTTTTTTTTTTCTACACGGTTTTTTTTTTTTTTTTTTTTTTTTTTTTTCTTTTTGTGCAGACAGGGTCTTGTTATGTTGCCCAGGCTGGTCTCAAACTCCTGGGCTCAAGTGATCCTCCCGCTTCTGCCTCCCAAAGTGCTGAGACTGCTGCTATGAGCCACTGCACCCAGCCCCAGCTCAACTCTGTAACAGGTAAATGAATAACCAAATGATGGCTCCGGTACAATCTTGATCACAGTCACATGCCTCAGTTCTCAGTATGATCTGAAATCTGCCCATAGTGCTGCCCTTTGAATAGATCAGCACCACACATTTTTCACTGATATCTACAGAAATTACCATAGTTTACATTATCAAATGTCTAAAGAAATATGTGCTCATAGTTCCCATACCCAAACACACCTCTTTTTTTTGCACATATAACAGCTATCAAAAAGTACCCAAGACTTTTCTCCTGAACTACAAAGTTACAATGCCCCGCCTGTCTTCCTATGTTTAGCTCTGTATTTTCAGCTCTTTCTCTCTCATTTATTGATTTTAGCACCTCTTTTACTCTGGTTTATGTGATATAATCCTGTAGGGAATCAAGTAGATGCTTCCAATTAGATTCATTACAAGTTCCCTTAAGAAGCGATTAGGAAGGTAGAGTCCCAAGTGGCTGGTTTCCTCAGTAATACCAGCAGCATTTTTAGGGTACATGCCAATGCCAGACCAGACCGTTTTAAGTGCCGCGTTTACTCCTTCATTGCCAAGGGATCCTTGGAAGCTTGCAAAACTGAGTGCAACTGAGCATAAAGTAGTGCTTTATTGAATGCCTTCATATGGCAATTAAAAAGAAAACAAATATGAATGCCTCATCAAAAGGTAGTTTAGGGTGGTAGTACATAGACTCTGTCGTCAAATGGTACTGGCTTTAAATTCTAGTGCCAGCTAAAGGACTTTGGGCAAATTACTTAATTTCTCTGATCCTGTTTTCTCATCAGTTAAATGGGTGTAATGGTATAGTAATAGGGCTTTGGGGGAATTAAATGAAGTCAGCACAGTACTTGGTACATAGAGTTCAAATAAATGGCAACTATTATCATTACCATGAAAAGTAACTTTCCAGTGAATCACATGAGCTGTCTTCCACTTCAGAAACTATGACCTTGTAGTTGCTAAGCTATTTGTGAAGTCTATGGGCTATAAGAAAGACGGCAAGTAGGGAAAAACGGAAAAGAGGAGGAAGTTTTTCTGTTCTCCATGGGTCAGGTTTTCATTGCTACTGAACTCTTTATACAAGTGTAATAGAGATAATATTTTGAAAATATTAATAGTTTTCTTTCCCCTCAGAAAACTGCAACCTCTGCCTCCCGGGTCCAAGTGATTCTCCTGCTTCAGCCTCCAGAGTAGCTAGGATTATGGCATGCACCACCACACCCAGCTAATTTTTGTATTTTTAGTAGAGACAGGGTTTCATCATGTTGACCAGGCTGGTCTTAAACTCCTGGCCTCAAGTGATCTGCCTGCTTTGGCCTCCTCTGCAAGTGCTAGGATTACAGGTGTGAGCCACCATGCCCAGCGATTCTTTCCCCTTCTTTGTATCTGGTTCTCTTATGCAACTAATATAGCCTAAATACATCCTTAATCGGGATAGAGGAAAACCTGATATAGATGAAGTTCTTCCTGCTCACCTGGTGGATTGTGGGAAAAGTAACAGAAGGCAAATGGTAGCAAAAGGAAGTGGGCAGACACTGTGTCCTGGCTTGCCCCACTCCAGGCAACAGTCTGGAAGAGGGAAGAAGAGGATGTGGTACATAAACTGGGAGAGAGCCAGATGCAAAAGCAGAGGGTTCTTGTGCCCCAGTCCTAGCTCAGCACTCTGAGAAGGCTTACACCAACCTGGTGCTACCACAGAACAAGGAAGGTGGCAAGGAGGCCTGGTTCAGCAGAGAGAGGGCCTGTGTTCCCATTCACAAACTTGCCTTTCCTCTTAAAAGGCATACAAGGGCTCCAGAAGTTCCCAGACCCCCCTGTAGAACCAGACAAGGCAGGTAACAGAAATGGAAGCTTCAGGACCTGCCATAATGGAGCCTCTGTAGTTAGGGGTAAGATAGATAACAGTAACACCAAGGCCAGGGGCTATAACAAGCCTAAGCTGGGGGGCTACAGAGAGGACCTGGCTGAACTCGGTGGCATCTGCAGTCCTTGCAGATGTGAGGTAGGGTGGATCTAGCTGAGCCTAGGAGCAATACTGCACTTGGAAAAGACCACTGCAAGGCTCTGGGAACCTAACTGGTTCAGCCACTTCAGAGCAGAGACAGGAGACAGGATAGGCCCTGCACTCAAATGAAGGCTCATCTCCCCCGCCACAGTGGGATCCACATGCCTAAACACCATCTGTAGAGAAGTAGGAAATCAACAAAGGGGTTATTGGTAAGATAACTAATCTACCCTGTGTGGAAAAGAATTAACTTTGCACGAAGAGAAGTTAGGCCTTTGTTCCTGAGAATAATCCTCAAGCCTCTGGAATGTTCTGCCTGATAAGACTGTGTTGCCTGAGTCTATACTAACAAGTTGATTATGGTGGGGCCCTGGGCTTTGCAGTATCAACCCAACCTTTGGAGGGCTGGAAGCTAAGGTGGTCAATGGGTGATCAACCATATCTACTGGCAGTCAACCATATCTATGTAACCAAGCCCCAGTTAAAAACTCCAGACACCAAGGCTCTGGTGAGTTTCCCTGGCTGGCAGTACTCTGCATATTGCCCGACATCGTTGCTGGGAGGAGTTAGCACTGTCCAGAGTTCCCCTGTGATATGACAACTAGAAGCTTTGCACGTGGAAAGGCCACATCGTGCCTCTTCCCTTTGCTGATTTTCATTTCTTTCCTCTAATTGTAATAAACCATAACTGCAAGTATAACACTTTTCAGTGGGTTCTATCAATTATTGAACCTGAGGGTTGTCCTGGGGGACTCCTGATCTCCACAAACCCCAAAGAGACTGGGCCAGCTACAGTGAGTAAAGAAAGACTGCATCCATTCGAGCAAATCAGGAAGTATCATTGTCTTATGGAATTTCAGTGGTGCTTTGTAAATATGTGACCCTACTACTCAAGCAAGTAAGGACGCCTTACCACTCCAAATAAAGCATGGATAAAGGAATAACAGCTAGCTTGTCATTATTTCTCAAACTAAAGAAGGGGACATGAGCACTGCCTTCAAACATTATAAAGCTATCGTGTAAGAAAGGAACCAGAATTAGTGTTTGTCTAGCTGGAGGGTTATATAAAGCCCAACTGGTAGAAGTTATAGAGGGCCAGGCTTCAGACTCTAAGCACAAACTTAGTGACAACCAGAGGCCTCTAAAAAACACAAGACGCTGACTCAAAGGTAGCTGAGTTCCTCATCACCAGAGATCTTAGAGGCCGAAGATCCCTTGTACCGAGATTGTGTATGGAATGAGAGTTGACTCAAATGTCCTTAAAGTTACATTCCAACCTGAAAGGCTGGAGAGTAAGATAATGTGGCCAAATGTCAACAGTCGGTGTTAAGTCTACATATGGACGTTTATTCTTTCAACTTTTCTGTAGGTTGGAAATTTTTAAAAATTGGAAGCAAACAAAAAAGGAGAAAAAAACATTTTGAAAACTACCTGGTGGCTGGAAATCCTCAGTCATTTCTAAAAATAAACCAAAATTTATTTTCTCACACATTAGGATTAGAGTCAAGGATAATGGGTATTATGTCTGATGAAAATATGTGACAGTTCCCACTTTTTACCATTACCAGCACAGCTAGGTTTGTAGTATTTTGTATTTAGTGATTTCAGTGAACTGAATTGTGTCAACTTAAAATTCATTATGTTGAAACCCTAATTCTTAATGTGACTGTATTTGGAGACAGGGCCTTTAAGAGGCAATTAAGGTTAAAAGAAGCCATAAGAGTAAGGCTCTAATTTGATAGGATTGCTAATCCTGTAAGAAGAGTCAGAGAGGGGGTCAGGATGGGGACGAGTGAGGAAGAAAGAAAGAGAAGTGGGGAGAGGGAGAGTAAGAGAGAGAATCTCTTCCCACCCCTTGAGAACACAGTGAGAACACAGCCATCTACAAGCCAGAGAAAGAGTCCTCACTGACACTGCTGCCAGACCTTTCTCTTGGACTTTCCATCTTCAAGAACTGTGAAAAAATCAATGTCTGTTGTTTACGATACTCCATCTGAAGTATTTTGTTATGGCAGTCCTCGCGCACCAGGACGATGACCTTTGAGTGATTTACTGACTTATTTCCTGCCAGTGTAATATTATTCATATTATTATGGCTCTTATATACAATTAGGTATATATTTAAACCTTAATATATTTATAGAAGCAGACAAAGCATTAACAGTGGTATTTCTGAAGATGTTTTTCAGATAGGCTACCATGCAAGCACACAAGACAGAGCAGTGATGGTGCTAGCAATTACCGCAGGATTGACTCCAAATCCCGTTGTCCTAGGAGGAACTGGCAAGAGAAAAGTCATGAAATTTGTCGATAGCATGCCACTGTATGAAAAAAGAATGACCCAGATAGGTGACCATTGATGAAACCAAGATTAGGATTTGCTGTAAACGCCTAGTGTCTGTATATATATTAATGTCTGAGAAGATAAGGTTTGAATTTTACAAATCATATTTGTTCAGAATTGTAAACATACAAAATGATTTTCCTGCTCTCGACTGGAGCAGCACCATCTGCTGGAGCCACTCAAAATGCAAATTCTCCAAGTCTCATGGAACTAAGCAAAGTCAGCAGCCTCCTCTACCTGCTCCTTTTCTGGACCCTAACATCCCCCTTCTTGTTTCCTGACACTGGCTGACACTTCCTTCCTGAGCTCATAAATATAGATTACCTTGTATTTCTGGTTTCCATTATGTTTCCTGCAGCTCTGTTCCCTGTATATAACGTATCTTAGGAGAATGAATGCGAGGAATCTGTCAGGAGATTTTTAATAAGAAAGCTCATCTTTAATTTTGCAGAGTAGAACCTTGAAAGGGGGAGCTAATTCAAGGGTATAGTTCTTTTCGCAAATACAGTCCTGTGCGTGTGTGTGTGTGTGTGTGTGTGTGTGTGTGTGTGAATCTTGTATCACTTGCCTAGTTTCCTGACTCTATTTCTAACCCATTGACCTCTAAGATCCAAACTTCCCTCCACCTACCTTTTCCTCTTACTTCCTTTTGGCTCCCCAAACTCTGAGACTAAACCTCTCCTTAGCTGGAAGATATGTAACACACAATGCTAATCTATTGCTGATTCAGCCCTCACTTTTACCCTAGTTCTAGCAGATTCTTACTGAGCCCCCTTCCATACTCAACCCTCAGTTCCCACAGTGAACTTTGCCTGTTTCCCCTGATGCCTGAATCTCTTCCTTGATTATCTGCCCAGATCCTCCATTTTCTGTGGCTGTCATGGGGGAAAGTGTTGAGAGAACAATTTGAATAAAAGAACATGCTGAGATTGCTGGGAGATGGTTTTAAAAAAAAAAAACAAACAGTGAAGATGTGTAACACCATAACACAGCATTGAACTGCCTGCAGAGCCAACTCCAAGATGGAGACCAATGTGTAGGAGGTTTATTAGAGTGTTCCCGTGTGGTCAACATGCATGGAAAAAAAGCAGAATGGAGCAGTGATAGAAGTCAAACTGCAACAGAGCCTCAAAGCCTCAGTTGATCCTTCAGGGAGTTCTAAAGATAAGATGACCTTTCCGAGGTAACTTGACTTGGGGCAAGAGAAGTCTCAATCTTCATACTTCTTGTCCATCAACCACTAGCTGTGGGCCTCCAGCAGGGGCTGTGACCTCAGGCAAGCAGGCTATCTGCAGTTGAGGCAATGCCCCCAATGGAAGTGACCCAGAGAGCTATCATCTAGCAGCAAGGAAAGTAAGTCCTTAGGAGATTTGGTCTTTCCTAAAGGAGAATAAATCTTTCCTGAAGACACATCTAGGCAGTGCATCCCAGTGTCCCCTACCCTTATGTCACCTCACCCCCAAGAAGCACCATTATTTCCTCCACCCAGTACACAACATTTTTTATTTTTCATCTCACTCTCAGTCTGGAAGTCACTCCAAACCCCAATCCCAAACACTAGAAGGATTGGCCCTCTTGTGACAAGCAGCCCCAGAAGAACCTGGACAGACAGTGCTGAGCAGCACAGGGAGTACTTGAAGAGAACATAGTGAAAGAAAAGCAGAGCCTGTTCCAAGGGGTGAAGAACCAGCAGCCAAAATTTCACACAGCATACGCACGAAAGACAGATACCATGGATAGAGTGGACTTGGAATGGGTAGCAATGGAGACCTTCCTGAAACCAGGAAATAATTGTCCAGGAAGTCAGTGACCTAAATATAAAAACCAAAACCCAAGGATGGCAGAAGAGACAACGAGACCAGAAAATATATAAACAGAAACCATCCTCCTAGCCAAACGAGTCTAAGGGCTTTCCCCAGTTTTCTTAAGAAACAAAAGAAAGAGAGATAATTTCATAACTTCCCTTTTTCTATAAATGATTTGCTTTGGTAGATACTTAGTGAAAAGGAAGAGAAAATGTATACCAGAACCCTCTTGCTTATTTGAAATAATTCCTGGTAAAAATTGGACATAATTTTCTTCCTACAGCATTGACATAAAATTACTGATAAATGCTTTGGTCATCTTTGCAAATCTCTGAGTTAAAGGACCCTTCCAGTATTATACACATTCTGGTCTATATTGCTTACTCACTAATTCTCCTCACTATCTAGAGAAGACCCACTTAGCAGGCCTCCCCTTACAGAAGGGCACCTTAACTGGATTTACTCCTTCCATAGTAGACTCCAGAAGCAGAAGAGGAAGGGCTCAGTAATAAAGTCACCATAAAGGATAATTTTTGAATAAATAAAGGAATCAGAAAACCCAGTATTGGTCAGCACATATGACTATGAGCAAGCTCACCCTACAAAAAAAAGGGTGAGAAAACAATTCAAACGTTGGTCATTTGGGGTGCATATTCTACAAAAAGGAAAAGTTTGAAATTATATTTAATGATTTAAAATATTTGTAGACTAGGCACAGTGGCTCACAACTATAATTTCAGTACTTTGGGAGGTCAAGGCAGGAGGATCGCTTGATCCCCAGGCAGGACACCAGCCTGGGGCAACATGGCAAGACCCCATATCTAGAAATAGTTAAAAAAACAAACAAACAAACAAAAAACCTTAGCCAGATATGGTGGCCCACACTTGTGGTCCTGGCTACTTAAAAGGCTGGGACAGGAGAAACACTTGAGCTCAGGAGTTTGAGGCTACAGTGAGCTATGATCATGCCACTGCACTCCAGCCTGGGTGACAAAACAAGATCCTGTCTCAAAAAAAAAAAAAAAAAATTGTATTATGTACCAGGTAAAATGTGCTAGGTGCTGGGGAGAGATCAGAGGATAAAGCAGACCAAAATCTCTGTCCTCATGGAGCTTGTGGCCTAAAGGAGGAAAAAAGGCAATAAACAAATTAAAAAGAAGAATACAACGTATGGGGGTAGGGATGAGTACAACAGAGGAAAATCAAGCAGGAAAGACGGAACACTGGAGATAAGTAGGGCCAGTGTCAAACAGGATGGCCAGGGAAGGTCACACTGAGAAGGTGACACCAAAGCAGAGACCTACAGGAGGCGAAGTGCTGAGCCATTCAGGTCACTAAAGGAGGAGTGTTCCCGGGAGAGGGGACAGCAGTACAAAGGCAGGAAGGAGCACCAGCCTGTGTGTTGAGAAAAGTGAGGGGACCCAAGCAACTGAAGTAGAACACATGTAAGAAGAACAAGCATAATGAGCTCTGAGAGACAACTAGGTGGGAAGTGTCTTAATCTGTATTACTGTAAGGGAATATCTGAGGCTGGGTGATATATAAAGAAAAGGAGGTTTGTCTGGGTCACAATTCTATAGACTGTACAAAAATCACAGTACCAGCATCCGCATCAGGTTAAGGCAGGGGGTCGCTTCCATTCATGGCAAAAGGGGAAGGGGAGCCAGTGTGTGCAGAGATCCCATGGTGAGAGAGGAAGCAAGGGAGAGAGGGAGGCACTGGGCTCTTTTAAAGAACCAGCTCTTGAGAAAACTAATAGAGAACTCACTCACTATCCCCAGCATGGCAGGACATTAATCTATTTATAAGGGATTCATCCCCATAATCCAAACACCTCCCACTAAACCTCACTTCCAACATTGGGGAACAGATTTCAACATGAGATTTGAAGGGGACAAACATCCAAACTATAGCAGAGTACAGATCAAGAGGCATGGAAAGCTCTGCTGGTCACTCCAATGGAGTCAACATTTAAAGAATGTTACAACCAGGTGGGCATGGTGGTTCATGCCTATAATCCCAGCATTTTTGAAAGGCTGAGATAGAATGATCACTTGAGGCCAGGAATTCAAGACCATCCTGGGCAACATAATGAGACCCTGTCTTTACCAAAAATTAAAAAAAAAGAAAAAGGCCAGGCATGGCAGTGAGCACCTGTTGTCCTAGGTACTCAGGAGGCTGAGGCAGGATTACTTGAGCCCAGGGGGTCAAGGCTGCAGTGGGCACGATTGCCCCACTGCACTACAGCCCGGACAACAAAGTGAGACCCTGTCTCTTAAAAAAAAGAAAGAAAGAAAAGAAAAGAATGTTACACCCAGTTTTCTAGCAGCACGTAAAGGAAGAGTCTGTTGTCCTCCCAGATCTCTGGCTAAGGCCCTGGCAGAGGCAAGAATTACAATGACCCTAGCCTTTCTGTCTCCTAGCTCCCCTGAGACACTAAAGAAAGCTATCTCAAGGGCAAACACGTATTGATTGGTCTCAAGGAGTGAGGGGTTGTTGTTCTCTCCCCAGGAGAGAGAGCAATCAAAGGGAGTTGGACAACTCATCTTTGCTCTACTTACTGCTTCCTTTTTTCACCAAATACAACTCCTTTGGGTTCTGATCCCTCTGGCCAAATTGGTTTCATTTTGACCAGAGACTGGTTGCACCACACCCTTCAACTGTCACCTCCACTAGAAGATTTAACTCTGTTTCTCTAATAATCTCTTTTCACAATTGTGAGCCCCTTAAGAGACATATCTTATTACTTATTGTGTCTTCTGTGCCTAAGTATTCTGTGTAATACTTACTACTTCCTGTGTCTTCTAACGCAAAAAATGTTTAAAAAGAATTGGATGGCTATCTGCTGGGTCAGGCCAAGGGCAGGTCCTGGAAGACACTCCTTCCAAACCTTATATTCAGAGGTGACTGCACAGTTGGTTTACAAGAGCCTCTTTTCAAAATAACTGGGGATAGGGTGCGTAGAACTGGGCTGACACTGTAATTTTTTTAGGAATCTGCTCCCATTTACAAGATGTTGCATCATAAAAATCAAATCATAAAATCAAATCCAAGTACGTTTGTTTAGTATATTCATTTTCCACTTCTTACTAGGAGTGGTGGGGTAGGGGAAGCTGGTACAGAAGAAATGTCTTTCGTTTCCCCTCTATAACAATAGTATAATTCTAAATCTTATAGACCATCATACAGTTCTGTTCGTTGATTGTTTTCCATCAACCAACACAATAGACACAGTAAATAACTTTTTGAAACTTCATTCTTCAGTCCTGGGAGTTTTTACAAATAAAATGACACGTGTTGAGACAAATTACATGCTTTAAAATCTGTCACTAACATCAATTTCATATTAAAAAGTACTAAGCAACTGTTACAGTGGCATTTCTTTTGTTAGTGGGGAAAATAATGTGTGAATAGCTACGCTAATTTAGAGGCAATTTTCAAATTTCATGACTACATAAAAAAGGCTAAGAGTAGTTCAATAGGTAATGTTTGGGAGGGAGTTTTTGGTTTTGTTGATTTATTATATCTTGATGGATTGGTATGATTGAAATAAATTAAATGTTAGACATGCTTAATATTTTATATGCTATATATCATCATAATAGCAAAGTGCACAGAGCACATTATTGAGTGCCTTTGGATTTTAAAAATAAAGATTGCTATTCGGATGAATACTATTTCATTATTGCCTGCACTACTCTGTCAAATTTAAAAATATAATAGCTATCTTTATTCTCATTTTAAGGCATGCTAATCATCAAGATGTCAAAGTTGATCACAGTACTACGTTAAAAATAAGTTGTTTTGCAGGTGAATTATACAATATAGCAAGGGCCAACAAAGAGAAAGCCAATACTTCATGGAGAGCTCAGAACCTTGACAGATCCCAGTACCAATGCTTCAACCATTCCCAACTCCATGTTCCTTGCTAGATGCTCCTCACCCCAAACTCCTGCAAATTTCAAGAATTTCTGTGTATGTGTGTGTTAAGGGGAGGAGTTTTAAAGGATCTCTGTATTCAACAAGATACGTTAGTTGTAAGCAGCAGAAACCTACTTAAACTAGCTTACATGAGAAAATAACATTATAAAGACATAGGAGTGTTTCTACACCAAGAACTGGAGGTGGAGTTTGGTTTCATGAGGGATTAAAATCTGTAATTCTAAAGTAGACTTGGGCAGCTGCACATCAATCTGTGTCTTTCTCCCTGGGACTGTGGACTCTATCATGTCTGACTTGCTTTGTTCCTAGGCATCATTCTTGCTCTGGAAAACAGACTTTCCCTGCTCATTTTTAAAATTTTAATGCTTAAGTTCAATCTGCTCATTTTTCCCTGTAGCAGAAGACAGCCTACTGTGTTCCAGCAAACAACACAGCCTGACCAGCCTCTCTGAATATGGGCCCCCTTCTTGCTCACAAGTATTCCTAACCTGGGGTCCATGTAAGGTTTTTGAGTTTGGATAGGATTTTTAAATTACATTTTCATTTCCACTAATCTCTAACTGGAATTCAGTCTTTTCTTCAACTGTGAAAGCAGGCAGCAAGCCACAGTGGAACTTGCAGAACCTGTAACTTTGTCGCTGTGATTGATGTTATAATGTGACACTCAGATCTTCTTTCAGAAATGAGGATTTACCCCCAGCTACTATGAAAGCTGTTGGTAGAGTGCCCTCAGCTGTCAACCCCAGGGAAATGGCCTCAGTTGCAGAGAGCCACCTCAGCTGGGTAATAAACACCTGGCCCTCTTCTCTGATTCAGGGCACTTCTGAAGGGTGATGTAATCTTTGACCAGCCCCACCTTGCCTTCTGCCTTCCCTCATGTTGATGTCAAGAGCATTCCCTAGCAAACTCCCCAAATGACAATCTCCAACGTAGATCCTGCTTTCTGGGGAAAGTGAACTGTGACAGTTACTAATACAAAGAATCAATCACATTATGGTTAGATAGCATAAATATATATGCTCATCCCCACCTCAATATTTCAGTAGTTCTTAGGCTTCTGGATCTAGTTACTTAATATATTAATAAAAAAACTTTTTACTATGTTAAAAATTACTTTTTAAACATTTTAATAATTGTATTTCAAGATAATTTTCTGTGTCATCTCACGTATTTTATTTTATGCATCTTAAAACATCATTCTCAGGAGTCATAGGCTTTACCACAGGCAAAGGAGTCCATGGCAAAAAAAAAGTGGGAGGAATCAAGAACTCCGGGAACTTTCTCAGGAGATCCTGTTTTTTTGCAGGGCTTTCAGCACCAACCATTTTCCAGTGGCTCCTTAATCGATTTCACTCGTTCTCCATTGCTCCAGTGCTACTCAGCTGAACTCAGCAATTGCTCTTAACTGATCTTTTATATCACCGTTCCTTGCTCCCACCAATTCTCCATGCAGACACCAGGATGGTTTAAATATATATTTAATTATATTTATTTATGTATTTTTATATGCAGGCACAGTGACTCATGACTGTAACCCCAGCACTTTGGGAGGCTGAGGAGGGAGAATCACTTGAGGTCAGGAGTTTGAGACCAGCTTGGTGAAACCCCCATCTCCACAAAAAATACAAAAATTAACCAGGCCTGGTGGTATCCACCTGTAATTCCAGCTACTTGGAAGGCTGAGGCACAAGAATCACATGAACCTAAGAGGCAAAGGCTGAAGTGAGCTGAGATCACACCACTGCACTCCAGCCTGGGTGATGGAGTGAGACTCTGTCTTAAAAAAAGAAAAAAAAAATGTATATATATACACACACACACACACACACACACATATATATATAAAATAAATGTGCCTGGAGTTAACACCAAAATAATAGTTAACATTCCACAGATTTTTACTATGAGCTAAACTCTCTGCTATTATTGCATTAATATATTTAACAGGCCTATGAGGTATGTACTGTCATTATCACTATTCCATACATGTGAAAATAAAGATTATAGAAGAAAATTTACTTTTTTAAAATCACATACTAAGTAGCAAAATTGAGATGGTAATCTCATAGCCAAAGTTCACTCTTTATCTTTTTGAAAAATAACTTTTCATTATAAAAAATTTCAAACATACTCCAAACACAAGATGTATAACAAATCCCCATATACTTATCACCTAGTCTTAGCAATTTTCAGTGTTTTGACCGTTTTATTTTATCTGTTATCCTTTCCCTTGCCACTCCCATATTTTTTCTTTCTTTATATCTGGAATCTTTATTAAAGCAAACACCAGACATCACAGAATTTCACCCAATACAATAGTAGAATTGGTAGAGCCCAGTATAATATTTCAGTAGAATAATGCTTTAAAAATGTTTCTCTAGTCATACCTTTCCGTGTTTAAAATACTTTAGCACATTCCTATTCTACTTCGGATAAATCCTTCACATGACCTGTAGACTTCTGAGTCACATGGTGTAGGCCTACCTTCCAAACCATTTGATGACCCTCTGCCGTGCTCAGGAAAACTCCTGGTCGACTGACCTCTCAATACCACTAGCTCCTTATCATTGAGCAGGACCCTCTTTTCTTCAGCCCAGGAGGCTTTTTCTTCAACTCATTCTCCTGTGTAAATGTCCTCTCCTCAGAGAGACTGTCCCATGTTGATCAGATTCCAAGTTCTCTCCAGTCTAATTCTCCTTCAGCCTAATTCTTTCTTACAGTGTCCTGTTCTTGGCTTTCATTTGATTTCTCACAATTGATAAATTTGCATACATTTGCATGTCTGTCTGTCTCTGCTACTGGGCTGTAGAGACCTGTCAGTTTTGCTCACTGCTCTATAACCTAGTCTCAACATAGTACCTGGCATATAGTAAGCACTCAGACTGTAAATTTTGTGTGTGTGTATGCATACATGCAAATATATGCAAAATTATACACATGCAAATATATGCAAAACTATTAATTTTGAGAAATTAAATGAAAGCCAAGAACAGGATGCTGTAAGAAAGAATTAGGCTGAAGGAGAATTAGACTGGAGAGAACTTGGAATCTGAATCAACATGGGACGGTCTCTCTGAGGAGAGGACACAGGAGAATGAGTTGAAGACAAAGCCTCCTGGGCTTAAGAAAAGAAGGTCCCGACTCAATGATAAGGAGCTCGTGTATATATGTATACATACACATTTTAGTGTATGTATATTCTCATTGTATTCCATGAGATTATGGGCAAGTATATTCTATATTATACATAGAGTAAGAGAGTAACTTACAAAGTTAAAAGTAAGTGTAAAAGGAACAGTTATATTAAATTTTGAAAAAATCACCTATTTTACTTATTTAATTCTCCATTGTTCCATGAAAACAGATGTGACCATTCATTAGCACTAATAAAAGATTGAAAAGTTATTTCAGTTCATTCATCAAAAAAAAAAAAACAAAAAAAAAACACCCTCTTGCCAGCATATAAACTCTTTCTCTCCCATTGTCCTCAAGTGCTAGGACTTTATAACATACTTTTATTTTTGTCCTAAAAATATTATTTTTCTCAAAAATGCTTTAGAAGTAATTGAGATCATCAATAAGAAATGTATGCATCTTCCTTGGAAGTGTTACGAGTTAGGTCCTAGCAACCTATCTCTAAGGCAGTCAGTATAAAACAGTCATTTTCTATTATTATGAAGCACTGACAATCTGGCATCTTTTTTATCTGAACCCACTCCCTGCTGCAGAAACTGCTGTCTTGAAATATCACTCTGGGCTGAATATCTATTGCAGTATGTATAAAATGGAATTATAGGCCATTGCTACATTTGCTGCTCTCACTGGCGTGGTGGATTACAGGTACTCAATCAGACTGCATTTAGCATTATGATTTAGTAAAGTGGCTGAAAGAGGAACATTCATTCTCTTTTTGTTTTACAATAATGTTTTTATTAGTAATATACATGCATTATTGAAAACTGGAAAATGCCAAAAATAGAAGAAAAAGAGTGAAAATTGTTGATGATACCACCATCAAGAAATTATCACATTAATACTTTGGCTTTTCTGCTTTCAGATTTTTTTTCCATTACGAAATTGCTGATATTTGATCCTTTTGACCTATAAAAATGTTAATATCATATAGTTTACTCTAGCATATCCAAATAATGTCATATATATTATTTTATGTACCACAAAGTATACTAAACAGATTGTTTTGTAGCTTACTTTTCTCATTTTTAACATTATAATTTAAGCATTTGTTCACAATATTAAAACTTTTTGAAAACCTTATTATGAATGACTATTATATTTCAATGTGTGTTGTACCACAATTTACCTAATGATTTACCTAGGACACATGAGTTGTTTCTAATTTATCACTATTATAAACAATGTTCTGACAAACATCTCTATGCATAATTTGTGTATATTTCAGAATATTTTTATTTCTAGAAATGAGATTCTTGGTTATAGGTTATACATATTTTCTTGGTTTGTTTGTTTGAGATGGAGTCTCACTCTGTCACCCAGGCTGGAGTGCAGTGGCATGATATTGGTTCACTGAAACCTCTGCCTTTCAGGTTCAAGTGATTCTCGTGTCTTAGCCTCCCAAACAATTGGAATTACAGGCACACGCCACTATGCCTGGCTAATTTTTGTATTATTAGTAGAGACACAGTTTCACCATGTTGGCCAGGCTGGTCTCAAACTCCTGATCTCAGGTGATCTGCCTGCCTCGGCCTCCCAAAGTGCTGGGATTACGAGTGTAAGCCACTGCGCCTGGATGGTTATAAATATTTTCAAGCCTATTGATACCTAGTGCCAGGAATTTGATTTCAGGGAGAAATATATGTTGTATGAATGCAAGGGCTGCGTTTGCTTTTGCTCACCTATTTCCACAGTGGCCAGACTTTTTATCACATTAAACGTACTCAATAAAACATTTGCTCAATGAATAAATGTATGGCACCAGCCACTGAAAATAAAGAATGTTTCCAAAATCAGACAACATAGCATGCGTGTCACTTTTGGGTTTCCAGTGTTGTAATTCTACTCACACCAGTGGTAGTTATTCTGAGGCACTAACAAGTGGTATTTTTCTGGTGGTTATGATCTCACTTTCCAGCTTCTCTCATGTACAGAGATATTTTATAGCAGTTGATAATTTCAACTCCCAAATTAGTAAGTTGTAACTTAGAGCCCTCCACTAGGTAGCTGTGTAACCTCGGGAGTCATATAACTTCTCTGGGCCTCCATTTTCTCCTCCGCAAAATGGGAAGATTGACAGCATCTACTTCACTGAGAGGTTGTGAGGATTAAATGAGCTTATTTTCACAGAGATGTATTATGGAGCTGAGCACGTTGTAATTGCTCAATAAATGTTTTCTGTTATTTGACATAATTGAGAAACTCTGAAAATACTTTTTCCTCCAAAAGGGAGTATATAAGGAAAGATGATTCTATGTCAACATCTCAAAAAAAGAGCCAAGAAGTACAAATTTAAAAACATAATTGAGAAAACAGAATTTAAAAAGATTTAGTAACTTTTTAAATTCCTCCCTGGCTGTTTGTATTATCCCAGGCCTAGTTCCTTCTAATAATTGGCAGAAAAATCACAGACCAAAGGAATCCTCTGGCAGGGGAGCCTGGAAGAGTAGCTGGGGAGATTTGTGTCCTGCCCCACAGCCAGTCTTCCCAGGTACCGAGAGAACAGGAAATTGGTGAGTGTCTGAAGGTCTACAGTGAGGGGTACGGGAGAAAGAATGCAAGGACAAGGTATAGACTGAGAAAAGACTTTGAGACTTGAGGAGTTGCTGACTTGGACAAGTTGCTGGCACTGTGTGGCTGGGTCAGTCACAGTGGAATATGGATGCTGATTACTGAGTGAGGATCGAGTAGGTGTGCGGGCAAGGGCAGGCCATGTCCCACTAAGGACTGACTGGCAGAAGCTGGCAGTGCTGGGAGAGGACCAGCCCTGGGGAGGGAGTGCTAGTGTTGAAAACAGGGACTAAATCAAGCCTTAGTCTTCCCAGGTGTGCTATATTCAGTCACTTAATCTACAGCTGTCTTGAGAGTCTATTATGCGCCAGGTCCTGAAGCAAGTCCAGGGGTATCAGCAATCGACAAACAGGCAAACATTTCACCCTGTGTGGAGCTGCGTTCCAGTGGGAGGAGATAGGCAATATGCAACAAATATAAAACATATCCCAATGATATGTATTAGAACACAATAGGTACCTTTTAAAAACAAGCAGAATAGTGAGGGTGGTGAGGGTGGGTGAAGAAGGGCAGGTTTGCAATACTAATTGGGGTTAATAAGGGTAGGTCTTGTTCAAACAGTGACATGAGAGCCAAGACATGAAGCACGTAAAAAATCAAGCTAGAGAGTGTTCTAGGCAAATGTAAAGGCCTCGAGGTGGAAGTGTGTCTGTTTTTGAGGAAGGCAAGAGTGGCTGGTGCAGAGTCTGTGAGGAGGATGGTAGGAAATTAGGGCAGGGAGATTAATAGGGGACCAGTTAGTAGGAAATCCAGGAGGCCACTGTAATGTTGGATATTCCTGGATCAGCCCTTTTCTCAAATTATGCTCCACAAATAATGTGTATTCTACAAAAGAGTTTTCCTTGGCCTGTGCCTAGGCTGCTCAAATAGTATGCAGGCACAAAGTATGTAGGCCTAAATTCTGCTAGTCACTCTCCAAGGTCTTTTTCTCCTGTGATGGGTGGAGAGACTTTCAGAGAATCCCTGTGATAAGAGGTGAAGGTGTTTTCCAGACAAATTCTTCCTGCGCATTGGCTTTGGGAAACTTGGGACTTTTTGGCAGTATTGTGAGGCTCCAGATCATGAATTCAGCCCTCATGGTCCCATATCTGCAAGGGCATAACTGGGGTTCCCTCAGTTCTCTGAGTAATCTGATTCTCGCTGCAGACCTCAACGCGGAAAGTGCTTGCTAAGGTGGAAAGGTCTCAGTCCTCAAAAGGAAACTGAAGCTGTGGCAGCCTTCTTACTAGAAGGATCACTTAATAATTAACAAAAATACTTAAAATAATGAAGAGGAGGTGGGTGTAATTAAGAACTATGATTATTCAAGATCTCTGTAGGAGACAATTCTTCCTACACTTCAAAATTCTCCAGTTTTGCACTCCCATGTTTATTGCAGCACTATTCACAATAGCCACGATTTGGAAGCAACCTAAGTGTCCATCAACAGACAAATGGACAAAGAAAAAGTGGTACATACACAATGGAGTTCAAACAGTGGACTCTCAAGAACAGTAGTAGAACATAGACTCTCAAGAACAGCTATTCAGCCATAAAAAAGAATGAGATCCTATCATTTGCAACAAGATGGATAGAACTGGAGATCATTATGTTAATTGAAATAAACCAGACACAGAAAAGACAACCATCACCTGTTCTCACTTATTTGTGGGAGCTACAAATTAAGACAATTGAACTCATACATAGAGATAGAGAGAAGAATGGTTACCAGAGGCTAGGAAGCAGGGGTGGGGGGGTGGCAATTGGATATGGTTAATGGATACAAAAAAACAGAAGGAGTAAGATCTAGTATTTGCTAGCACAACAGAGTAACTATAGTCAAAAATAATTTTATTGTACATTTTTAAATAATTAAGAGTATATTTATATTGTTTGTTACACAGAGGATAGATGCTTGAGGTGATGGATATCCCCTTTTACCCTGATGTGATTATTACGCATTGCATGCCTGTATCAAAATATTACATCTACCCTGTAAGTATATACATCTATGTACCCACAAAAAATAAAAATTCAAAAAATTCTCCAGCTTTGCAGTCAAAAGCTAAAGCCATTTAATTACATTTTAAGAATTGGAGGGTGAAAAATACAGCATTATGCTTTTAACAGCCCTTTACAGCTTTACCATCTTTTAACCCTCATCTCAGACTTTTTGTGTTTAATTATATGTGTTCTCTTTATGGAAACCCCCAGGTTTCCCTATTTAAATTTCAAAGATGTTGAAACATTTTAATATTTCATTACAATTAATGAAACATTACATTAAGATGTAGAGTCTATATCATGTACTTGTTTTCTTTTTTAAAAAATGTTTTATATTTTTAATTTACCCTTTTAACTGAACGTTTTCAATTTATGTGAATATACATGAAGTACAACTCTAAAGAGTTAAAGAAAATATCAGAAAACTCTGCCAAGAAATGAGTGTCAACTGAGTAATAGCAACCTAGTTGGAATTAAGCCACTTTGAGGAGCTACCCTTTCTAAATGCGTATGTATCAACTGCCTTAACAGACATTTCTTTGTTGGTGTGACAAGTTGCTGACCTTAGATCTTAAGCCCAGCCCTGGGTTTCCCCTTCCAGATAAAACTCCGTTATTGGACCAGCTTGCTCAGACACAATGTGTGCCCATCTGACCAGACACTGCCAACAGCAGCTGCTGAGGAGTAAGCCTGAAATTACCCAAATGGTCATCCAATAGGCTCACATGTTGAAGACCAAATTTTCCCCCCAGAACACAATCTCCTCAGTCCTCTCATCTCTGGAAATCCTTTTAGTTGTTCAAACTAAAAAGCTAGAAATAGTGCTTTGATGTATCTCCCCCCAGCCAGGTGCATTTAATAAATCGGCTAATTACAACAGCCCCTCTCCAAAAGATGTCATGACTCCGTGAGCTTCCTTCCATCTCTACCGCTATAATCCTGGTCCATGCCTCATCACACCTGGCCTCAGTTATTGTGATAGCTTTCTGTTTCATTTGTATATAAGACATGGTTTCACTCTGCTGTGCTGGCTGGAGTGCAGTGGTGCAATCATAGCTCACTGTGTTCTTGAACTCCTGGGCTCAAGCGATCCTCCTGCCTTAACCTCCTGAGTAGCTGGGATTACAGGCACATGCCACCGCACTTGGCTTATGCTTTTTATTTTTTTGTAAAGATGAGGTCTCACTGTGTTGCCCAGACCAGGTCTTGAACTCCTGGTCTCAAGCAATCCTCCTGCTTTGACCTCCCAAAGTGCTGAGATTATAGGCGTGATCCACCATACACGGCCCCATAGCTTTCTCAGTGATTTCCATATTCCCAAACTTGTACTTTCTAATGGCAGTCAGAATGGCTCCTAGAAAACTGTATCAGACCATTTCAGTCCTCTATGTGAAATTCTACATCTCTCACTGCGATAAAATAAAACCCAAATTCCCTACCGTGGCCTATGAGAATGATACTTGACCAGACTCTTACATACTCTTTTGACTTCACCTTCATCCCTAGATGCCATGCTCCAGACACTCAGGGCCTTCCTTTTGTTTTCTGAACTCATTTGAATTGCTCCAGCCTTTGTATCAGGTGTTTCCTTTTTCTGGAACACTCCCTCCACCCACTTGTCTTCTCAAGGCTGGATACGTTACTCTGATCTCATCTTAAATTACCACTTCCTCAAAGAAGCCCTCTGTGGCTCCCCAGACTAAAGCAGCTCCCACCAATCTGTCTCTATCCTATTTTAATTTTTGAGAGGATACTTTTCCTGTTTATTTTTTTTTCCTAGCTGTCTCCCACCCAGTCCCAGAATGTGAGAGCAGGAATTTTGAAGTGCAGTTTTCCACTGTATCCCCAGAACTTGGAACAGTGCTTGGCAAGTGAAATGTGTTCCATAACTATTCAGTGCATGAATAAAGTTTTGTCTTGGTGGGGTTGATTTCCATCTGAGTTGATTCCATCATGGGTTGGTTATCTTTACCAGTCTACTCTAGACCGTCTTCCTCCTTGTCCACTCCTCTGATAAATCCACATACTCCCTTCATGCTGAATAGGACACCTGTCACAGGAAGGGAGTGGGTGAACTAGCATAAGTGGAATAGCTCAACTGAAAAGACTCCAAAACTCATGCCCTGTTGCATATAAATTGTTATCAATATCCTTTTGCTTATTAGAATAGTCTGCATTAACATATAGATGTTCTAACAAAAATTCAGTGCTTTGCTATCACTGTACAAGAGAGAGGGAAGAAGCATTGTTCTCAGTTTCTCACTGAAAAACTTAAGAGTATTACAGAAATGATTTTAGAAGCTTTAAAAGTGCTATTGAAATGCTATTTTGAATATGGAAATGCTATTTTAAACATGAAGAATTAAAATCCAGAGTCATATCATCTAGTAATCTAACAAAAGGACATATAACTTTGGGCTTTTAAACTAGACTGTAAACAGAAGATAGTTTTACATTTTAAGCAATGTCTTCCATGAGTGAATATTTTTATATTGATATCTCCCCCACTTTCTCTAGCTTATTCGTAATCTAATACTTTTTTTCTGATGGCAATAGTAGCGCATACTCATTGTAAAGTATTTTAATACAGACGCAATAGTGCTTTGGCTGGGTTGTAGTTTAACGGTGTGTGTTAAAGCCCGGTAGAGGAACATGTAGTGTGAGACAACACTGCCCCCTAGAGGTCTTTGTGTGCCGCGCGCTGACCGGGCCACCCAAACTCCTGAGAATGTCCTGGACACCGAAGCGCGTCATGTGATTTCAAGGGGGTCTAGGAGTCTTGTGAGAGGAAAGTCGGTCCTGGCCCGCAGTGGGCTTCCCTCATGAACAGATCTGCCTGATGATTCGGGGTTGCTCTGGGAAGCTGAAATGGAAGGAGAGTCATCAGCCCCTAAGAGAAGTGGCTCCAGCCAGGGTCAGCAGAACCGCGGTCCTGGGAGCAGTGGCAGGGCCCCCCTTCCCCCAGCCGGCCTCCCTTCCCTGTGCCTGGGAGCCGGGCGGGAAAAGGGCCACCAGGTGCCGCTAGGAGTCGGTGAGCGCGCTCCTGGTCGTCAAGAGGAAAAATAACGCCTTGGACCAGCTGAGGAAGCTTCCAGAAGCACAGGCAGCAAGCTGGGGGCATCACAGCCCGATGACTAACAGAGAGGCAGGAAATGGAACCCTCAGACATCACAGAAGGGGAGCAGCAAAGACACAAGAAGCGATTCCGACTTCATGACTCTACTTTTACAGAAAGAAACTAGTCAAGGGGCTCTTGGGACAAGACTAGGCATTTACAATTAATAGAGGGAGTGGGGCTTCAAGCCCAAGGAATGGTATACTTCCTGTAAATCTGATGTTTTTACTTACTGCTTGGTAATGGCGTGAGACAGTTTCCACAGAAAAGTAAAAGAGAGAAAAGCCTTCTATAATCCAATCCTAGCCAAACAACTACATTTTTTCCATTTTGACAGATTTCCTTGGAGTCTTCTCCCTATGCATATTTTGTACTCTACATACAATTTGATTTTCTACTTTCCCATGTATAACATAAGCACTTCTTGTTATTAAAAATACCTTTAACTCTGGAAAACAATTTGATGATGTCTTAGAAAGTGAACACACCATATGAGCCAGAAATCCCACTTCTACATATTTACCCTAGAGAAATAAAAACTTATGTTCACACAAAATCCTGTGCACGAATGTTTATAGCAATTCTATACATCACCAAACACTGGAAACAACCCAAATGTTCTCCAGTGGGTGAGCAGATAAACAGAAATACATCTATGCAATGAAATACTACTCAGTGATTAAAAAAAAAAACGAATGAACTATTCATACACACAAACATAGGTGAATCTCAAAGGTACTAGGGTGAAAAATGCCAGTCTCAAAAGATTACATGCTGACGATTCAATATATGTCACATTCTTGAAAAGGCAAAACTATAGGTTTTGCAGATCGGTGGTTGCCAGGACTTAGGGATGGAGAGAGGGTGTGGCTACAAATAAATCACAAGAGGAAACGTTTTGGTGTGATGGAACTGTTTTTTATTTTTATATTCTTGGTAGGTACACAAAATCTATACGAGTGCTAAAATTTGTAGAATTGTATGCACAAAAGTCACTTTTATTGCATGCTAATTTAAAAACATCTAAAAATGAAATAAGCTTAAAATGCCTTTAAGACATAATTTAAAATAACTTTAGTAAAAATTCCAGTGAGAGACTCATCCCATAATTTAGTCCCTCCTCCTGATGCTAGACTGCTGCACTGTTCCTATCTCTGTGTAAATAAAGCTGTATTGGCAACTCTGGGGGCATAAATCTTTGTCCATATTTAAGGTTTTAAAAATTAGGATAGAAGTCAGATGTGGAATTACTGAGATGGTGGGTATAAATGCTTTTTAGAACTCTTGATATCTGCTGCCAAATTGCTTTCCCTTCAAGGTCGTGTCAATTGCCCCCTCCCCAGCAGTGTCTGAGATTAGGTTGTTTGGGCATTCTTGAGTATGTGAAATTAGAAGACATATATTCAGGGTTGGTTGGGGAATCGTCTTCTGATTGGGGTGGGCTGGCAGAGAAACAGGAGAGAAACGGAAGTGAGTGTACGTGTAAACCAGGAGAGAAATAGACCTTCACAACTGAGGGTTATCTGCCTCAGGTTTTTGTACTTCCCCAATAACTCCAATTTTACTCATTACCATTTTCTTTAGGATTGATTTTTATTTTCTTATTTCTTCTTCCCCTTCTCTTCTGGCCCTGATGTAGGAGCTAAGTTAGGCTACCAAAGCAGCAATGCCATCCTATGTAATCAACCAAGCAATGTTTTAAAAACACGTGCAAGCCACTCCTGCCCTCTGGGAATTTACAGTGCAACAGGGTGAGGTTAGTATGACTTTTCTGCCCAATACCACCTTTCTCCCTCCTAAGTTGCCAATGATAATGATGAAAATAATGTCATCATCAGGTAGTGTTTAGCTGTTGGAAAGAACCATTCCATGTCATGTTCATCAAGGAATACATCACAGATGTGAAATCAAGCCAGGCCTAGCAAGGATGAGTGCATTTAATTGAATGCATTTCAGGTAGAGAAACGCCACGTGCAGAAGCGACAGCCTTTGGTAAGGAGTATGGGACTGTGACTATTTCCCCTTGATGACCTTGTATGAAAATAAACAAACAGTATTTGAAAACCTCCTCTCCTGAGGTGAATAGAAGGTAACTCAACAGTCCATTTCCATGCATCAACTTGCTGAAGGAAATGGAAAGGCCTATTCCCCAAAGCAGTGTTTGTCTTGCAGAAATAGAGATATTATGTATAATAAATTGGGAAAACTTGTGAAATGAAACATCTGTTCTGCATGCTTAAGCAGCAGGCACTTGCAAAATATGAATTTTTACTACATATTCTAAATGCTGTGATCATGAGCTGAGAATGAGTTTGGAAGGTTCATCTCTTTCCAATAAAAAGGTTCATCATGCCTCTCTGACTTTCATAATTATTTTGGAACATTTTAGATAGGAAATTGAAAGAGAAAGGAGGGAAAGAATGATGACAGAACTGAAGAAGAATTGATGAAAAAGTCAAAAAGCTAAAAAACTTTGAGAAACGGATTTTATGTGGAGTCAACAATGCCTTCAGTTAATTTAACCAAATCAACAAAGCCTTTAAAATGTATAATGGTTTTTATTTTGCTACAAATCTATATAGAATGCAAGGTGCCTTAAGAAATGCAAAATCTTCCTATATTTAGGATCTATGCACCTGCATAGATGTTTGAGAAGATGGAATGTGGCTATTCTTTTATTGAATATTTTTAGAACAGAATGCTACTCCCCCTGTTCACCCCACTGCAATAAACATTTTCTTCTCTCCGGATGGCCTCAATTTCCTTTACTAGGTAGCAGCTGTGTATCACTCTCCAATGTACTGTTGATTTTCAATCTAGACCAGTCTCCAAGGTTACTCTTGACTTTAGAATATACAATACCAATTTGCAGGTTCCACCAGATATCCAGGTGTGAAATTTTTTGAGGCCATTTTAAAGAGCAGATTACCTTTTTTTCCTACCATGGTGCTGCATATTACCAGTGCTAATGCTACACTTAAGGAATTTCAAAGCTCATTTCCAAACATTATCTCATGTGAACTTAACCAGAATTGGGAGATGGGCTATGCAATTATTTTTACCCAATATTCCTAAAGGGGAAAAATAAGCATCTGAGAATGACTTTCCCAAAGTCACACAAAGAACCAGGACAAGACACTAGGTCTCCTAATACCTGTTACTCTGTTTTTCCATTGTATTATATACTTTATGCTTGAATATAACAAGGCAAGTCTTTTTTCTTGAAAACTATCAGGTGAAATGTTCTCTAGTCCCAATCCCTTGTCTAATTTCTGCTTAAACCCATATCCTCCCCAATTTCTCCTTCTCGGTAGGCATGTGGGATCCCACGCTGCAGGTCCTACATGCCTACCAAGAGAGTAGTGACCTTATAGGGTCCTACACCGCAGTGTAAAGCAGTGAGAGTCACATCTTGCATCCAGGGTAAACGGATCCAACCATGTGGGCAGTGGTCAGAGGGGAGTTTTTAACTAGCAGTGGACCAGAGTGAGTCACATCAGCAAGGTTGGTGCTGTAGCAAAGTGGCAATTAGGATGATAAAGGGACAGTGATGCTCATGTCCCAGTGTGGAGGGTGGGAGAGCATGCATGTTGCTTTTCGTGATGGTATCCATCATGGCACATGAGGACACAGTTGTTTCTCTGTGCCTGGTGTAACCTGGTGTTCTAGGGTTAACTCCTAATCTTGTTAGGTTAACTCCTAACTCTGGAACACTGGGTTTCCTCCTTGACTCTCTCAGGGTTCTTAGGTAAGAGAGGAGAGGCATGTTTGAGGGATAAGGGGAAGCAGAAAGGAAAACGAACAGGCAAAGATGACAAAAGGCATATTCAATGAGGGATTGCCAGGGAGAAAGAAATAGATCCCCCTTTCTTTGACATCATTTTCAAATAATCAGAAACCATTATTTTTTATCAAAAACCATTCTGGGGATCTTGAGGAGCAAGTAAGGATACCGCCCCAGTGACTGAGTCTATATTTATCGATGTCCCCCAGAGACACTGGATGTGTGTTTGGAGGGGGACAGTGGTCTTGCATTAGGTAAGTGAGTGCTAATGAGCTAATGAACTTTGGTTCATATTGTAAAAGTAAACTGGATGCTGTTCCCCTAAGTCGTCGACAAGGCCTGGGTGATACTTCTCAGAGTTTCATGTGCCTAAGAATCACCTGAAGATTCTGGTTCAGTGGGTTTTTGGGTGGAGCCTAAGATCTTGCATTTCTAACAAGCTCCTGGTGATGTTATGATGCTAGTCCATAGACTACCTAAGCAGCAAGCAGTCAGGGACATTCAGATTACATTATATATGTGGTTTTGCACTCTGATTTTTTTTTCCTCTTAACCTCTTAAAACTTTTTGCTTAACATTTTACATGAGTGTATTCCCTATGATATTATTCTTTAGACTCATAGTTTTTAATAACTGTGATATTTACTTAGATGTGTAGCAATAAATTTGATCACCTACCTTTTGTTTGAATCTAAAATGCTTCCTGTTTTTAGCTGTCATAAGTCATGATGACACGAGCATCCCTATTTCTAAATCTCTGTTGGCTTCTCTGCACCAAAACTTGCAGCCAGGTCAGAGCATTCCATTAGGGCTCAANAAAAAAAAAAAAAAAAAAAAAAAAAAAAAAAAAAAAAAAAAAAAAAAGAAAGAAAGAAAGAAAGAAAAAGAAAAAGATATATAAAAGAAGTTGAAAATACTGTCTTAAAACAAATACTGACTGATCCTGTAATGTCCACATCCAAGGCACGTGATGACAGGGATTATAGAATATTCAGAGAAATACAGTTTTTCTTTCACTTCTGCTATAACGTGTACTTGGAAAGTATGCCATAAAGTATAAAGCTCGAAAGTGGCTGGAATTTCTCCATACAATGTACTGTAATTACATTTTGTGCTCCAAGATTCATTATAAACTTTGTGAAGGGAAAAAACCACAAGCTATGTTTTGTATATTAAACATTAAAATTATAGGCTATATCCTATGCAATGGAAAGAAAATATACATTGAATTTTGTAAAACTACCATACCATAATTTTCATAAAAACTAATAAACAAATTGTGTTGAATGGGAAACAGTTAATAATTTGGTCTCTCTGGTTTGCTGCTGTACCTCCAGCTCCTGGCTCCGATTAAGGTGACATCTGGCCCGTAGGGCATTGAATGGAAAAAAGACACCCCTTCCTCAAGCACTTCAATTCCATCCAGCCAAAGCTTATGTATATTGATTTTGTTACAAGACACTGTACTGCCATCTGCTAGAAAATTGTAGCAATAAAATACAAATGTAAAATGTCTACATTGTGAATGGTACTTCCTAGATGTGGTGCACAGTCTGCACAACCATAAGCATTGGCCCTACATCTAAATAGATTTTTCTAGAATGAATGAATGAATGTATTCTATTGATCCTGGTTATGCTTTGAAGCTGTAATCTGTCAGTACCCTCTGTGGGCACTAGATAGGACATTGGAGAATATGCAAAATGATAAAGAGAAGGGTAATGGGAAAGTCTAAATCAGTGTTTCTCAAATTTTAATGGGCATATGAATCACCTTGGAATCTTATTAAAATGCAAATTATAATTTGGATATGGGGCCTGGGATTCTGCATTTCTCACAAGCTGCTAGCTCTCTTATCACCTGATAAGAATGCTGTTGGTCCATAGGCCACACTGTGAGTAGAAAGACTCTAAAACAATGATCAATCTTGGCTTCTTGCTAAGGAAATATTTTTTAGTAAAAACCTTCACTCCCAGTTCATTGAAATTGACTCAGTACTCTATTAATTTCAGTGTTGAATCCTGGAATGGAAAGAAACTTCCAGGATTTAATGTGCAGCCAAAGTAGAGAACCACTGATCTAGTGAAAAGTCATGCATTCAAAGTACCTAAATGTAGGGACTACCTATAAAAGACATTCACAAATGAAAAACATCAAATAATTGTAATTTTAAATTTTAAAAAAGAATTAGTCTTTCAAAGTGGACCCAACAGAAATGATGTGTGTGTGTGTGTGTGTGTGTGTGTGTGTGTTGTGTGTGTGTGTTTGCTTAAAATACATCTCACTTCTTTGGAAGTGAAAGATGAAGTTTTGGAAAAACAAAACCACAGATCAGTTCTTTGTTGTCATTGAAATCATTTGATAATCCCAAGCATGCACACATACTCCCAAAAGAGTAGAAGATGGTAGCTCACAAGACAAGGAAGACTGGTAAAGCTTCTGAGGTTTGCGGGAACTGCCATGTAAGTCATAAGTGCTCACAAGTTGGAGCCATTAGGTTTTAAATGACAGAAACCCAATTCAAGCTAGTAAGCAAAAAGAGAATTTATTGTCTTATACATCTGGAAAGTCCAAGGGTAGAACAAACTATTCTACTTAAAGCTATTCAACTGATAAGTATGAGAATTTAATTCTTCTCCACCCAGCAAGAGAGAAGAATGAAGTCTATTTGCCTTTATATTCCTAAAAGAACCTATTTAGAGTTTCAAAACACAAGGAGATTAAGGATATAGGAATGTGTGGAGGTGGTAGACATCTGCTGACTTTTTTTCATAAGAGAGTTTCAGTTGAGATTCTGACGTATGCAACCAGGAGATCCTAATAAAGCTGGTTCTAAAGAGATCCAGATTTTCATATTAGACTTACAATAAATGAGATTTATATGATTTTTTATGAAACTTTGTTAGCAATTAAAATATTTTGCACTAAAGGATCATTTCAAGAGCAAATCTATGCAGAAATGTTCCACTGAACTCTATGTATTCAGAATCACAGTTAGAACTGAAAGAGGCCTGAAAGATCCTATCTGTTTTTTCTGTTAAGTGAAAAGAAACATCTTTTTATATGTTTAATGGCTATTTGTATTTCTTCTTTTGTGAATTGTCTTTTATTTCTCATTTTTCTATTGGAACATTAATTTGTAAATAATTTGTAATTGTTGTTATATGTAAAATAGAAGCATATTATCTGTCACATATGCATCTTTCCTTTTTTTCCATGTTAGAATGCTGCTTTTTATATATACATGAAGTTTTAAATTTTTGTAAATTGACTTATCTCTTTTTTTTATAGATTATATCTTGGTGTTTATAACTAGCAAGAAGACTTCCCAATCCCCAAATATAGTAAATAGCCACAGTCTTCACAGTTATTTTTTGATTTTTAAAATTGTATTGAATTGTAAAGATCTGTCTTTCATTTAATTGTGTATCAATTTTTAACAAATCTGAAATTTAATTTGTGAAGTAGGCATCTAATTTTATTTTTTCCCACATGGTTAGCCAAATATTGCTTTACCACTTATTAAGTAATCTATTTTTTCCCTATTCAACAGAAATGCCACATGGACTTAATATTTTATTTGTTTATTTGAGGTGGCAGAACTTCTCAAAACATTTATTAACAGAGAACAATGTTTCATGTAGTTAACTTTTGACTTTATAGCTTGAGCTGAGGGATGGAAAAAATAAAGGGAAATGATAGATTTCAGTACTATTAACAACATTTGTTGGGACTTTTGAAGGTAGATAAATTGGAAGAAAATGTATTATGTTGCTTTATTTTTAAAGTGAAAGCTAGCAATTTTTAGCTGCATTTGAGGACTTTATTTTCTCCTTTATTTTCTTCCCTGTCATCTACAGATACTTTAGCAGACTTAACATCTGGCATTGGGGAATCCTTAAACCCAAGGAAGGAACTGCTGGCAGGAAATTTTCTGTGGATGTTAGAATTGGGAAAAGGGGAGATGCAATGACGGATATGCTTCCTTACGATTATAAACTCTATCCACAAAGCCCCTGGCTGGAATTCTGGGTTGAATTGTATTCTCCCCAACCTCCACCAAAAAAAAAGTCATGTTCTTCAATATATCTTCCTAACCCCCAGTATCTCAGAATGTGACCTTATTTGGAAATAGGGTCATTGCAGATGTAATTAGTTAAATAAAAATGAAGTCATACTGGAGTAGGCTAGGCCTCTGATCCAATATGATTGGTGGCCTTATTGGAAGATGGCCATATGAAGACAGAAACACACAAGGAGAACGCCATGCAATGATGAAGTCAGACACCAGAGTTATGCAGCTGAAAACCAAGGAACACCTATCTATGTACTTAATTTGTGTTTCACTATGTGTCAAAGATTGCTGTAAAACCACCAGAAGCTAAGAAGAGAGGAAGGATTCTCCTACACGTTTCAGAGGGAACATTGTTCTGCTGACACCTTGATTTTAGATGTACAGCTTTCTAGTTTGTGCTACTTTATTACGGCAGCCCTAGGAAACTAAATGCAGGCCCTGTGAGATTTAATGCTCTCATGGCTTCTCACACCAAAATGCCCCCCAGACAACTTTGATCTGGATTTTGTCAAATTTTGAACACTTATAGGAGATGACATAACTAGAATATAATGAGATACTTATTAAATAAAGCCCAATGACTCCATGGATTCTAAGTAAAAGTTAAGTAAATCTCTTAAAATCAGAGCTAGAAGAATTGCTCTGCCACTCATTAGCTCTGTGACTTTGAGCAAGTTATTTAACTTCTTGGGGCCTCTGTTTCCTCACCTGTAAAACAAAATATCTACCTCAAAAGGTTATCATAAAAACTGGACACAGTAGTGATATATGCAAAAGTACTTACAACAGTACTTGACACAGAGTAAGTACATAATTGATGATCTTCTGTTTCATCTCCTCACCCTCCTCCTCCACAAATGCAGCTGAACAAATTCAAAATGATAGTTCATCACATAATTGCAACAATAGGCTAGACACTCAGATAAAGACCCATTGTAATGTAGTCATTTTGCAATGAAAGTTTGGCCACGTGACAAGAATGTGCCCCTGATGTGTCTCCTTCCAGGTTACTATGAACTGAATTGTGTCCTCTCCCGGCAAACTCAAATGTTGAAGCCTTAATCCTCAGTGAGACTGTATCTGAAGATAGGGTCTTTGGGAGATAACTAAGGCTAAAGGAGTCATAAGGGTGGCACCCTAATTCTATAGGACTGTAGCCTCATAAAAAGAGGGAGAGAGAGAGGGAGAGAGAGAGCTTCCTCTATGGCATGCACCAAGGAAAGGCCACATGAGCATGCTGTGAGAAGGCAGCTGTCTGCAAGCTGCAAAGCCCTCACTAGAAGCCAACCACGCTGGCACCCTGATGTTCCTCTTCCCTCTTTCAGAACTGTGAAAAAATAAATTTATATTGTTTAAGCCACCCAGTCTATGGTGTTTTGTTGTAACAGCCAAATGGACTAATTCACAGATTCAACACTCAAAGGGTTAAATATATACACCTCTTGAAACGACACTGTTGATTTCCCTGTTTTGCTGTATCCTCCTTCCCTTCTAGTCTTACAAATGTGTAGTGCTGCAGAGCCCTCTTATATAGGTCCTTACCCTGGGTGCTCTATTTCAATCCAGCCCAAGTCTTTAAATACCAAGTGCTATGGTTTGAACATATGTGTCCCCTTCAAAATTCATATTGAAACTCAACCTCTAATGCAACCGTGTTAAAAGGCAAGGCCTTTAGGAGGTGATTAGGTCATGAGGGATCTGCCTATGTGAATGGATTCGAACCTTATAAAAGGAATGGAGGAAACTAGCTAAGCTCTTTTTGTTCTTCTCCTTTCTCGCATGTAAGGATGCTATAGTAAGAAGATGCCAGGTCCTCATCAGACACCAGACTTGCTGGTACCTTGATCTTGGACTTCCCAGCCCTTAGAACTGAGAGAAATAAATGTCTATAATTTATAAATTACCCAGTCTGTAATATTGTGTTACAGCAACACAAAGTGACTAAGACATCATGTGTATATTGATGACATACAAATCTAGTCCTCATCTGTTCATTCAACTGTAGGCCTATATGTCCAACTTCCTTCTTGTCTCCTCTACTTGGCTGAATAATAGCCACCTCAAATATTTTAAAGTCCAAAATAAACCCTTCATTAGATTGTTTGTTCCCTCTTTCCAACCATGCCTTGTCCATGTGGACACTCCTACCCCAAAAGTCATCCTTGATTTCTTTTCTCTTTACCCCTTCTGCCCACATCCAACCCATCAATAAGTCCTGTCAGTTCTACTTCCAAATTAGATTTTTCTACTATCACCACCACTATTATTTCTCACCATAGTCTCCTAAATGTTCTCTCTGTCTCTAGTCTTGCTGCGTTATAAATTCTTCTCCACTCAGTAGTCAGAGTTATCTTTTTTTAAATATAATTTTAATTTTACAAAAAAAAAAAAACCATGTGCAGAGTTTAAGCAAGCAGAGTCCAACAGACAATATCCCCAAAAGGAAACAAACAAGACAAACTAATACCTAGATAAATAAATTTTAATGCTTCAGCTCACAGTTATCGTTTGTTTGTTTGGTTTTGGTTAGGTTTATTGAGGTATAATTTGCACAGAGTAAACTTCAGCAATTCACATATTTAGGTATACATTTCAGTGACTTCTGATAAATATATTAGGTCATGTAACCACCATAATCAAAATATAGAATATTTCCTTTACTCATAAGATATAGGTGGATACAGATATGGATATAAAATATACAAGGTCTCCTTCTGTTGCCCTTGAACTCCTGGGCTCAAGCAATCCTCCCACCTCAACCTCCCAACTAGCTGGGATTACAGGTTTGAGCCACCATGCCCATCACCCATAAGCTATATTTTAATGCATAAAATGAATTATGTCAACTCTTTAGGCAAAAAGCCTTCAGTGACTTTCTTCTAACTTAGAATAAAATACAAATTCTTTGTCACGGCCCTTGAAGCCCTACAAAACTCACGTCCATTTACTTCTCTGAATTCCCTAATAACAAGTCTCCTCACTCAGCAGGGCCCTGCTCAGGAGTTTCAATCTGCTTCATGGGCGTTCAACTTGCTGCTCCCTTGTCTGGAATGATCTTCCTCTGATGTTCCATCTACCTAACCTTTTCTGATCTCTTTATTCAGAGTAGTTTTCAATTCACCTCAAGTAAGTTATTAATTATTTTATCCTGTTTATTTCTTTTCACAATTTGGGATACTTTGGTTAATGTATCTTTTTGCTTGTTTATGTCTTAGACTACCAGAATGTAGCAAGATAGAGGCAGGACCTTGGTCCATTGATGAAACACTATATTACAAGCTCCCATGATATTATCTGTCCTACCACACAGAGGGTTCTTCATATTAAGTTGAACCATTTGGGCTTATCAACATATGACCGTTTTGACTTACAAGAATGGTGATTTCATATAGTTCGTTTGGTTTATGAATATTTGCTGAATAAATGAATGAACTGAAATTTTGATTTGCTGCCACCAGGAAGAGAGTAGACAGTTATGTTTGTGTGCAGTTAGAAAAGGTTCCTTTCCTGAGTTCACTTGATCCTAAATTGCCACCGAAGTACCATTGTAGTTTTCCACATAATAATTTTCAATTCTATTTCTCAGCAAACTGACAGAAGAGCAGAAGATCAAACACCGCATGTTCTCACTCATAGGCGGGTGTTGAACAATGAGAACACATGGACACAGGGAGGGGAGCACTACACACTGGGGTCAGTCGGGGGGAAATAGGGGAGGGACGGTGGGGGGTGTGGAGCTGGGGAGAGATAGCAAGGGGAGAAATGCCAGATGTCAGTGATGAAGGAAGGCAGCAAATCACACTGCCACGAGTGTACCTATGCAACAATTTTGCATGTTCTTCACATGTACCCCAAAACCTAAAATGCAATAAAATAAATAAATGGGGGGAAAAAAAGAATTCAAAAAATAAATAAATAAAAATTAAAAATAAAAATAAAAAATAATTTTCAATTATGAAGATTATTTATTAAAACAGATAACATGGATCACTTAAATGTAAAACTTAAAGTAACACTTATTTATCTTTATCAAGGAAATATACCAGAAGAAAATCTTCTTTCAATTTTCAAAACTTAATGAAACATAATTTACGTACAATGTAAGTGGCTAATAACTTACGTACGATGTTTAATTTTTAACTTTTCATGTTTTTTGGCGGCAGGCAATGTGTGGACCTTCCTGAGCTTCTCAGAAAAGAGAAGGTTTTCTTCTGAGGCAAATTTGATAGTACAGGAGGTGGTATTGCATGGTGACAGAAAAGCACCAGCTTTATTAGCAGGACCACCTGGCAGGGACGCAGGCTGTGCCACTTACCGGCCAGGGGACCTTGGGCCAGCTGCTTGGCCTCACTCACCCTGTTTCCTCAGCTGCAATTGGGATGAACAAACAGACTGCCGCTTGAGGGCTGCCTGAGGCTCACATTGGTTAATGATGTGAAATGCTCAGCGCAGTGCGGAGCACAGAGAAAATTCTCATTAGATGATACCTCAGCTGGGCTTTAGGAGCGACAGAAGAAGCTGCATCTCCATGTGCTCAGCAGGTCTCTAGCTTTCCTTTTTGTTTTCTATTCAACATGTCACCCAACTCAGCTTCTCAATCCCTAAATGACAAAGGTTTAGAAAGGAAAACTTGGACCGAGGCTTGCATCTGCCTCTGAGAATTAAACGTTATGTTTTCTTCAATCTAAGTAGGTTTGTTTGTACAGCCTTTTTCACAGGGTTTTTTTTTAATTCCCTGATAAATGACTCTCAACTTCTCTTCCCTCATTTAATTGCTTACCTACATACAGTGGTTGGAAGGAAATAAATTTAATGGCCCCTAGCAATTGGCCTTCAGGTATCAAGTTTAAGTCCCTTTAAGCAGAACAGCAAATTGAGCACAGAATGAACTGGTTTCTTGGTAGTGGGCTGCAATTAGATGCAAGAATAGGGAAAGCAAGATGCTTCAAGTGGTGACACGGTTAGTATAGCATTGGGGGGCTTCTCTTTCCACTTCTTCAACTCACTCTGGATTCCACTGGCTGAATAGTTGATGACATCCCTGAAAATCTCCCTTCTCCTGTTTCTATGATACCACCTCTGTGTTCTCCACCTCACTCGTCACACTTCCTTTACCTCCCAAACTTTTAACTCCAAGTGTCCCAAACTTGTCTCATAACCTACCCCTGCTCCCCAGCTCCCCAGTCTGTTCCCCTTCTGGCACGAGCACTCTCCTTCTGATCTCTTGGGAGAGAAACAATGAAGCCCTATTTGGCACTTTTATTTCTATTCAAGGAACCAGATTGTGAACAAGTTTACCATTTAGTCCTTTGGACTGTGTCTCGAGTTCATCCCCCTTCTCCATTCTCACCAGCACCATCATCATGATGGCTAATATCTCCTGAGCATCTTTCATTCAGGCATGATGTCAGGTGCACCAACTTACTTAATCCCCATAGTCACCACCTGAGCAAGTTCCTGTTTTACAAATGGATCAGCTCTTGTGGCTATTGTACAAGAATATTATTTTCTTTCTATGACGTCCTCCTTGTCCTCCTTCCACATTCTTAAAGAAACTTTTCTTTCCTTTAAAGTACTTAGGGAGCCCTGCATTGCTTCTGGAAGCCTTCTTCAGCTTCATCATCTCACAGTGGTCACTCTTTTCACTAAATGCTGCACATAAGTTAGCACAGAATTGTTCTAGGGCTGTCATATATGTTAAAAATCATTAAAAGTTCATTGCAGCACTGTTTACAATAGCAAAGACCTGGAACCAACCCAAATGCCCATCGATGATAGACTGGACAGGGAAAATGTGACACATGTACACCATGGAATATTATGCAGCCATCAAAAACAATGAGTTTGTGTCCTTTGTAGGGACATGGATGAACCTGGAAACCATCATTCTCATCAAACTGACAGAAGAGCAGAAAATCAAACACCGCATGTTCTCACTCATAGGCGGGTGTTGAACAATGAGAACACATGGACACAGGGAGGGGAGCACTACCCACTGGGGTCAGTTGGGGGGAAACAGGGGAAGCACGGTGGGGGGTGGGGAGTTGGGGAGAGAGAGCAAGGGGAGAGATGCCAGATGTAGGTGATGGGGAGGAAGGCAGCAAATCACACTGCCATGTGTGTACCTATGCAACAATCTTGCATGTTCTTCACATGTACCTCCAAACCTAAAATGCAATAAAATAAATAAATGGGAAAAAAAAGTTCACTTATTCTCCCATTATGGGAAGGATACACGCTCATATTAGTAAATTTAGTAGGTAGAAAAATTATCACTATATAGACTGCTTTCCATTTAGTCTTTATGCATAGCTTTCTGTCTGCCTATTTTTATGTTGTTTGTAACTTACTATTATAAAATATGCATCTCCATGTTCATTGTCAACATTATTTACAATTACTGAATAATATAACATGGAGTGAATTTACACATATTCTCTGTATTTGGATTAAAGTAGATAGAGTATGTGAAATTAAATAGGAGAATTATCTGACACATAACAGGCAATAAAAATATTATCACATCGTGTCAATTTATTTGTGAATATTGAAAGCTCCAAAAAAGAAGAAAGTTTTTTTAAATTTCCCTAACTACTTATTGCAGTATTGTGTTCATACAAAGTTCTCAATCATTTTGGGAAGTAACTTTTTTTTTCTCATCATGAAGTAAGGTATGCTCACTGCAAAAAATCTAGAAAATAAAGAGGAACATACTAAAGAAACGAATACTCCCTTATAATCTGTCTTCAGAAATAATCTTTTGTAACACTTATACACTGCTGGTTGGAATGTAAATTAGTTCAGCCATTGTGAAAAGCAATGTAGCAATTCCTAAAACAACTTAAAACAGAATTACCATTCAACTCAACAATCCCATTATTGGGTATACACCCAGTGGAATGTAGATCATTCTATCATAAAAACACACATACGTGTATGTTCATTGTAGCACTACTCACAATAGCAAAGACATGGAATCAACCTGAAAATATGGTACATATTTACCACAGACTACTAAGCAGCCATAAAAAAGGAAAAGATCATGTCCTTTGCACTAATATGGATGAGGCTAGAGGCCATTATCCTAAGTAAACTAATGCAGGAAAAGAAAACCAGATACTGCATGTTCTCACTTATAAACGGGAGCTACACCACGAGAACACATGAACACAAAAAAGAGAAAAGTGACACCAGGGCCTACTTAAGGGTGGAGGTTGGGAAGAGGAAGAGGATCAAAAAAACTACCTACCGAGTACTATGCTTATTACCTGTGTGATGAAATAATCACTTTGAGCATTGTCAGTACATTATCTTCTAATCTAGACTCTTTTCTGTGTTCTATATGCACACAGACATACACATGCAAAGCTGAACATATATGTGAAACAAAGTTCAGACACACAAATTTTCCCCTAACATATGATAAAATCTTGCACAACAGCTTCCTTCACAGAGGAAAATGTCTTTACTACATCTTAAAAATGGGGCAAATGAATAGGGTCAGGCTCTTCAGTGTAATAATCATGGTAAATATTATCAACGTGAGAAAATAAAAACAAAAGGCCTTCTCTCCCAGAAAATTTAGACCCAGACGAAAATTTATGCAAAATCATTTTAAACAAATTTATCCTGGAGCTTAGTGGTTCGAGTTCAAGGTTGAAGGGGAAGTCTGGGGACATCAGCTCTTAATATTTTTCAAGTTTTGGGGCAAGTGGTTTCTAGGCTCTGAGTGAAGTGAAACAGAATCTCTAGGGGCATGTGGTAAAGATAATCCCATACTATGCGCAGTGTAGAGTTAAAGAGAAAGGGCGAGAGCATGAAGAGAAACTGGTACAACCAGTCATTCACATACCACTAACTACAATGATACTCTTATTTGCTTCCTGTGAAGCAGACATATACTAATACTAACTGATGCCAATTTTTATTTCATACATCCTTTAACTATTTTTGTATAGATCTTGAAAGAGTCAACATAAAAGCCACATCCATTTTCTAATTCTGAACAATAACTAGACACCTAATATCTTCTCATATTTTTGTCTTGCTTTCGTCTTATGAGTTCCCAAAATAGGTACATTATCTGTACGAAGAGTTCATGGGCAAATGTCACACTTTTCCTGGTTCAGCTAATTATAGTTCTGCTTTTGCTTAGAATAAGATTAATTTTCCTATTCTGCTAATAAACCATGTGATGGCAAAATGCCTTATGCTGAGAAAAGATGCATTTGGCATTTTAAAGAATTGGGAAGCTATTTCAGATAAACTATCATGTGCATGAAGATTAATTTATTCATATGAAATGTTCAATAACCAGAAAAGAATGCTTTAAATAAAATCATCTCACAATTAAGTTATTTTTTTGGCTACAGACAGTAATTTCTTCTAAGAAACAAAGTGCCTGTCTATATGAGGAATAACTAAAATAATGGTTAACAAATATTGATTGGATCCAGCCAAGTGGGCAGCATTTTTGAGTTTACAGATGTGGACTATATTTAAGTGCCTATAATGAAACCTTGCAAATGGAGTAATAGCTTTGTTCCTGAGTCTCATGTATATTTTCCAGCTCCTTTGTCCTAAATTTCTGCCTAAAAATCACCCATTTCAAGGAATAAAATGATATAATAAGTGATAAATCTCTGCTAGAACTTTTTTAATCTAAAAATTTCAGATACTATTTCTAGTAAACTGAAAACTATTAGAGAAAGATGGAGGTATTAAAACCTATTAATGAGGACATCAATGGCAGCATATTTTAAATGATTTTGAATTTTGTAAAGATTTTCTTTTATAGCACTATGTGTCCTTTTTCTTTTCTTCTTCTTGGTTTGATTTCCAACAGCTGAGCGATTTACTTATGGGACTATTTCATATCCATTATTCCATTTAGACCTTGAGCCCCATGAGGGCAGGGACTAACGTTTTTCCTAGTGCCTGTCACATGGTCTGTACTAAATAAGCATATTTTCCCAGCCTGCACTACTACTTGCAATAAAGAGTTTCTTACATTTACTTTCATTTTATTTACTTGAAAATGTTTTCAACCTTCTTGGGATGACCTTTCATCTTATTATTCTATTATTGACCTATCTGTTCTTGTTATTGACCTTTCATCTTAGTATTCTGATTTGGTGAGCAGATTTTATGTCTCCTTGTCCATAACATTCAAGGCTGTCTAAATTTCAATTGTACCCTCAGATTTTTACCTTCCACCTTGGTGAGTCCCAGTGTGAACCCTCCAAAGCAGGTTCTTACTGCACTCATCAGTTTCTTTGGTTGAGGGATAGTGGCCACTATATCCTTCTCAGGATGTTGGAGACATGATGAAATAAAGATGGTGATATTATCCCCCTCACTCATGCTGCTCCCACCCATGTCTACCCACTGGAACAGAGAGTGGTGGCATTAGGATGGTACAGGGCTTGCTGTGGATGTTGGCTTGTAGTTCTATCTCCAAACATCCAGAACATGACTTCTTTTTCACCTCTTCTTTAGAATCTGCTTCCATGAGTCACCCCTTTAAGTGCGGGAAGAAAGCTATTTTGAATGTGAAAATTACTGTTCCACAGTTATCTTATGGTGGAAACTGTTAATGAGCTCTTTGGGCATCTGTCTGGCTCTCAGTGCTAGTAACTTCCTTTTCTTCTTCCCTTTTTTTTTTTTTAAGATGGAGTCTCTTGTCACCCAGGCTGTAGTGCGGTAGTATGATCATAGTTCACTGCAGTTTTGAACTCCTGGGATCAAGCAATCCTCCCAAGTAACCAAGACTACAGGTACCCACCACCATACTTGGCTATCAGTGCTAATAACTTTCTGAAGCCCCATGCTCTTAACTCCGTGTTCTTTACTTAATGTTTTGAAATATCTGCTCCCCACAAATCCTAGCACATGTCCAAAGTTACCAAGACTTTAAGATCTCCCATACTCCTTTTTCTCCCATCTTCCCTTCTCAGTGTTATTAGCCTCATAATTTCAAGGCCCCAGCCCAGCATCCACCACACACTATATCCCATACATGCAAATACAACACAGATAGTAACAAATATTTCATTTTTCACTTTAGCTTGGTGAAAATTAGTATGTATTTAGGTATATTATAGGCATGACTCAATTTTAGTTTGTCTGTCTGGTCCACCCTCATTTCTACCTTTAAATCCAGAGCTATTTCCTCCAGCTTGAGGTAAAAGAAGATACTAGATCCTAAACCTTCCACTTAGTTCCCTATTTTTGTTTTGGTTTGTTTGTTTGTTTGTTTTTGTAGAGATGGGGTCTCACTCTGTTGTTTAGGCTGGAGTGCAGTGGTGCAGTCATAGCTCACAGCAGCCTTAAACTCCTGGGCTCAAGTAATCCTCCTGCTTCAGGCTCTAGAGTCACTGGGATTACAGGCGTGAGCGACTGTACCTGACTTCAATTTCCTAGTTAAATTATTCTCTCTGCAGCTAGCTTCTTTATTCCAGACTGAGTCATTTTCTTGTCCTGGGAGACATTTTTCTGTCTTGGACATTTGTCGTATTAAAGCAAAGCACTTCATTTATGTCTGTCCTCATCTTCTGTTTGACTTACTTCCCATGTCTTCGAGTCATGGTGTCTTTAAAACAATTCATATTGCTTTTCATTACTAAACTTTTTTTCCAAAGTACTCCTCTGCAGCCTATAAGCTTCATTCTTGATGTCTTTAAATTTTTCTGGAAGGTCTTATATGCTGGATATATATCTCCTTTAGACATTTATCATTAACCCAATTTAGGGTAACAGAATTTTTTTAATATTATAGTTCTTTTATTCTCTTAAGAGTGAGCACTCTCACAGGTACTTACAACTGCTCATAGTGGTCCTATAAGGACATAAAGTAAATTGAAAAGGATGCTGTTTGGCAGTTGATTTTTATATCCTTCCTGACAATGATGGTTCAATTTTAACATACTGGTCTGATTTTTTTAAAAATCCCAAACCTAATTGATAATACAAAAGTAATACGTATTCATTCTAGATTATTTAGAAAATATAGCTAATCCCAACAACGAATCAGAGATAGCTACTTATCTTTTTCCTTTCAGTCTCTTTTTCTACACACATATACTTAAACTTATCTCTTTATCAAATTGTGATCAGTTATGCACATAGGGAATTGAAATAATCAAATATTTCTAAAAATAGTAATAAAAATGACTTTCAATTTTTACTTGTTTATTCTGGTGTATGTTTTCCTTTTTTTTTTTTTTT
>NW_016107412.1:5890935-5906932 GCF_001604975.1 Cebus imitator
CACCGCGCCTGGCCCTTTTTTTTTTTTTTTTTTTTAAATAGTTGTTTAGTTTTCCAGATTGGCCAGCAAAAACTTATTTAATCTATAAAGTTACTGACTCTCTTTTTAAAAATAAAAAAATTCTATAATAATTTTAATGATTAAACAAAATGAAAAAGGTAATAAAATATTTATCTTGAATGTTGGAAATTGAGACAAAGCATATTCAATGTTCAGTTGAATGACTATCAAGTGGTATGTGGAAAATTTTATAGAAACCTAATATTTTTACAGATCTTTTTGAATAGTAGCACTGGTCATTGGGTTTATTTCACTCAAGAAATCCTTTTGCTTAATAGGGGCATATCATAAATACTAGTTAAGGTTGGTTATTATATTGTATAAGTGTTGGTTATTGTATTTTCACACCGCTATAAAGAACTTCTTGAGAATAGGTAATTTATAAAGAAAAAGAGGTCTAATTGACTCACAGTTCTACAGGGCTGCGGAAACTTACAATCATGGTGGAAGGTGAAGGAGAAGCAAGACATGTCTTACACGGTGGCAGGAGAGAGTGAAAGAGCTAGGGGGAATTGCCACACTTTAAAACTATCAGATCTTGTGAGCACTCGCTCACTGTCATAAGAACAGCAAGGGAGAAATCTGCCCCCATGATCCAATCACCTCCCACCAGGTCGTTCCTCCAACATGTGGGGATTATAATTCGAGATGAGATTTGAGTGGGGATGCAGAGCCAAACTATATCAGTTGTATAGATTGAATATTGAAATACTGAAATATTGAGTCATATATTGAATACTGAAATATATGCAATTCTAAAAGTATGAACACTTAGCTGGCAAAGGTTCTTATGTGTGAATGGCTCATTAAGCCTTAGTTTTCCTTTTCACTGTGTTGCTCTGGATGACAATCTTGCTATCCATGCAGACAGTACCACCTATTGGCCAGCACCCAGGGCCCAACGGTGATTTTTTTTTGCCACCTTTCCTTTTTCTCAATGTCCTCATGGCCCTTCAGTGCTTGAGTACTCGACTGAAGACTGTCATATATCTCCACACATTCTTTAAAACCCCTTTCTCCTTCTTACATTTCTCTACCAAAGCCTGCCTGGTTATCTTAGTTAGAGCTCTCTCTCACTTTCTCTAGACCCTTCCTTCCTTCGTTCCTTCCTTCGTTCCTTCCTTCCTTCCTTCCTTCTTCCCTCTTTTTTGAGACAGGGTCTTGCTCTGTTGCCCAAGCTGAAGTGCAGTGGCACAATCTCACTGCAGCCTTTACTTCCTAGGCTCAAGCAATTCTCCCACCCCAGCCTCCCAAGTAGCTGGGACTACAGGGGTTAGCCATCATGCTTGGCTAATTTTTGTATTTGTTGTAGAGATGGGGTTTCACCATCGGGCCCAGCCTGGTCTTGAACTCCCGAGCTCAAGTGATCTGCCCACCTCAGCCTCCCAAAATGTTGGGATTACAGGCATGAGCCACTGTGCTCAGCCTCTTTTATTTATTTATTTTTTCTTTAATACCAAGCATCTGCTTTGCTTCTTCCATTCTCTTTTCCTATTTTCTAAGAAATTACAGAAATGTTTTTTTTTTTCCTCTTTGTCTTTTTTCTCCTAATACTGGTTTGGAAGTTACATATTTCCTTTGCATTCTTTCAGTAGTTGCCATTAAAATATTTTTAGTTGAATGTTTCATTATGTTATCATTCCATCATTGTTTTTATATTTAGATTTTATTTCACCAAAACTTTTAAAAGCTCATAGTTGAAAATGTCAAATACTTCCTCATGATCCTTATATCCCTCTTTCCTTCCCTGGAAACAATGATTTACATTTCTTTTACCGGTCATGTTGGTATCTACTTATGTCTTGAAAAAACATTTATTTCTCAATTTCTTATATTTCTCAATTTTCCAGTTTTTGGTATTATCTATTGACTTCCCACTCTAGAAAGCAACTGCTTCCACCACACATGTGCCTCCTTTCCTCTTCGCGCCCTCACAATACAGTCATATTATGTTTGCATTTGACATCAAGCAATATATTTACATTAATATGACTATGCACAAACTGTTCACAGCTGAGCCATGTAGGAAACTATGATTAATTTTTCTTTCCTGAGCAGCTTTTTGCTTGCCCTGGAGCTAATCATCTTGTTTCACCATTTTCTTAGTTTTCTATGTACTTATTACTAATTTAATCTCAAACTATTTGCCAGTTCTTTAAATCTTCTCTTAAGATACTAAGATGCATAGCTTTTATCTTCCTGACAAACTATCTTTCATTCTTCTGATGGTCTATTGGTCTTTATGCCTAACACATAAGACATAAAGCTGTCATCTTGGGACTTTCACTCACCATCATTTCAGCCTCACTGTCTTACTCTCCTGGGTGTATCTCCTAACCTGGGTGTATCTCCTGGGTGTGTTGCCCTGATCTTCCACTTTCCTGGTTTAATTTCTTGTTTTGGTGAAAATGGTAAGTTCTGAGCAGCTTAGTTAGGGAAGCCTGATGTCACTGCATTTAGGTTTTCCTTCTGGGCTGATTAGGTAAGATTCTTCCAATCTCCTGTCAGAAGAGTCAAAGTCTGCTACTACTATTTTGGATCTGGATCAAGTGAAATAGTGGGATAGAGAGAGCTGGGCATTCAGTATGCATGCATTTTCTTTAGCTTGTTTTGTTCAGTACAGTGCTCTCAACTTCAACTCTGCTTGGGATCCCCAAGCAGGAAACCTGTTCTCTCTCTCCTGTGACTATGCTTCCTGGGAAAGAGAAGGGAAATAGAAGGGGCAGTGTAGCTTTTCATAATCGGAAAAGAACTTGCTATCTGACTGCTTCTTAAATAAACTTTCAACACATCATTCTCATTTTAGTATCTCCTTTTCACCACCAGAAGAATCTGATGCTGCCAATTCCTGAGACTTGGAGGCTCTTTGGTGTAAAACAAGTTGCTTCTTGGCTTTCCTGCTGCCAGTTTAGTAATTTAACTTGGGGGTTCTGCTAAGTCTTTTCTCACTCATCCATCACCTTTCAAGTTTCCAAAATTGTGTTATTGTTGTTTCTTTTCCCACGGCCCAGGACTTAAAAAAATTCACTGTTATATTAACTGGATTTGGGGGGACCAAATTTGATGCATGTGTTTAATTGACTCCCTACATCTAGGAGCTCCGTTAAATTTTTAACAATCATAACTTGAAATAATAAAGTCTAAATTTAATTAACAGATTTGCCCTTCACCCCCAAAACACAAGGGCATTAGAAACTTTTAATACTAATTACCTCATATTCCCTATTAATGTTTATTGTTTAAATGTCACCTTTTAAATACCCTTCATCTCCAAATTAGCCATTGTTCCCCATTGTTGTTGTGTATAAGAGTGTTTATTTAGATATATCCAGATGTTTATACATTTCTTGGTCCACCATTTCTTCTTGCATGTGACTCCTTCAGTGTTCTTACCACTGAAGTACATCTTTACTGAAGATGCTTTTGGTGCCCTGCCCAGAATCTCTTGACTGGGCTGGTGCACTCATCCCTTAACTGCTGAGAGTGTTGGGTGCTAATAGTTCACCCTCTTTGCCTGAGGACTGCCTTCAAGCCAACAAATACAGAAACTGCCTGGAAGGTTACAGCCTTCCCTCATGGATAGCTCACAGCCAATAACTGATTAATATGGGGGTACAGAACTGTGGTGCCACTCAGGCTCCGGAACTCCCTGTGGGATCAGGCTGAGGCTAGACTTCATCTAAACCCATATCTTACCCAGCTGCTTTTCCTGTCCTATTCTGCTTCCCTCCCCACTGTTCAGATTTCTTCTGCGAGCACTCCCTCAGGCAATCACTTGGACAGGAATCAAAGTCTCAGTCAGCTGCAAGAGCCCAACCTAAGGCAGTTGATAGCAGTAGTAGTCTATATACCTGAGTCTAAGCATGGGATTCTGGAGTTTGCTCACTCACCAGTGGTTCGATCAGATTCTCTTCCCTGAAGATAGTCTTGGACGTGCTCCTGCAGTGCAATTGCTAATACTTTTACTTGCAGTGAACCAAGACAGCATATAAGTAGAAGTGAATTCATTAACTTGTGTGATATATCTAGTATTTGAGAGTACAGGAGGAAGAGTAACTTGAAAGATTGTTGAATTGGGAGGCTATTGCTAAGTACCATTGATGCACTAAGTCTAGATGCTAGTAACAAATCTATTAAGCACCAATTTAAACCCAAGTGTGAGGGTCAAAGGGCCTCTATGGAAGCCTTTAAAAAGCCCCTCATCACTGGCAGCCAGAGGGATGACTGAACTGAAGCCCAGGTGCAGCCTGTAATTAGGAGCGGCAGAAGGTCGGGAAGGTGAATCCTCAGCCTGGGTAAGTCTCCTTCAGGAGAGTCAGGGTCCTGATAGGAAAAAACTGGGAACATGAGAATTGGAATGGGGATAAGGGTGTCTGATAAGTATCAGACACCCTTAAGGACCTTGGTCTCCCAGCTTCTCCAGAATATCTGGGCCTATAGAGGTGGCCCACTCCCTTGCTGGAAGATAGAAGACCTTCTCCTTGCTTGCTTGGAAACTATCTAGAAGCTTCAAGTAAGTCAAGTGTCTTACAAAACAATCTTGGACCTGCTCAGAATCTACCCCCACTTCTCTCCTGGATGCCAGCTAGTATGAGGACTAAGTTTCAGTTTGATCCAACTGGGTAAGTACAGTGTCTGATAAGGGAGAGGAGGCTCATATGACAAAGGAGCTGCAGGGTCTGGTTGACATGCCAGCAGGAGCCCAGAGAAAATACCTGGAAGTGGATCCCAAAGATGCTGAATCAAGAGTGGGGAATAGGAAGTCAGGAAAGGGATACTTTGTTGTTATAGTAATACTGTGCAGTGACATAGGATTTGACACCCTGGCAATGGCCCTGGAATGACTGTTAAAAGCTTGGCTTTCCTACTATTTCTGTGACATTAATCACATTTAATCACAACTTTCATATCTGTAAAATGGAGGACTGGAACAATATTGGTTATTTATTTTTTTTAAAGTGTTATTTTAGGTTCGGGGGTACATGTGAGGTTTCTTACATAGGTAAATTCATGTCACAGGGGTTTGTTGTACGGACTATTTCATCACCTGGGTATTAAGCCCAGTACCCAATAGTTATCTTTTCTTCTCCCCTCCTTTCATCCTCCACCCTCAAGTAGACCCCAGTATCTGTAGTTTCCTTCTTGGCATTTGTAAGTTCTCATAAATTAGCTCCCACCTATAAGTAAGAATACACGGTATCTGGTTTTCTGTTTCTGTGTTACTTTGCTAAGGAAAATAGCCTCCAGGCTCCGTTTATGTTCCCATGAAATACGTGATCTCTTCCTTTCTATGGCTGCATAGTATTCCATTCTATAAATGTATCACATTTTCTTTATCCAATTTGTTGTTGATGGGCATTTAAGTTGATTTTATGTCTTTGGTATTCTGAATAGTGTTCTTGAATATCAAGCAGCTATGGAATGCCTCCAGAAAGCACATAGAAGGAGTTTGTTATTTGAAATTCAGGCACTGCATGCACAAATTAATGGTAGGAAAATGACTCTGAAAAGAGAACAAAAGAATGAGAAACCAAGCTAAGGTTGACATTTGCATACATGTGTCTTTATGGTATAATGATTTATATTCCTCAGGGTATATACCCAGTAATGGGATTGCTGGGTCAAATGGTAGTTCTGCTTTTAGCTCTGTGAGGAATCACCATACTGCTTTCCACAATGGTTGAACTAATTTGTACTCCCACCAACAGTGTATAAATGTTCTCATTTCTCTACAAACCTCACCAGCATCTGTTATTGTTTGACTTTTTCATAGTAGCCATTCTGACTGGTGTGAGATGGTATCTTTATTGTGGTTTTGATTTGCATTTCTCTAATGATCAGTGATATTGAGCTTTTGTTCGTGTGTTTGTTGGCCACATGTATGTCCTCTTTTAAAAAGTGTCTGTTCATGTCCTTTGCCCACTTTCTAAGGGGTTGTTTTTCTCTTGTAAAATTGTTTAAGTTTCTTATAGATGCTGGATATTCGATCTTTGTCAGGTGCACAGTTTGAAAATTTTCTCCCATTCTGTAGGTTGTCTGTTTACTCTGTCAATAGTTTCTTTTGCTACACAAAAGCTCTTAAGATTAATTAGATCCCTCTTGTCAATTTTTGCTTTTCTTGCTTTTCTTGCTTTTGGTGTCTTTGTCATGAAATCCTTGCCCGTTCCTATGCCCAGGATGGTATTGCTGAGGTTATCTTTCAGAGTTTTTACCGTTTTGCATTTTACATTTCAGTCTTCAATCCATCTGGAGTTGATTTTTGTAAATGGTATAAAGAAGGGGTCCAGATTCAATCTTTTGCATATGGCTACTTAGTCATCTCAGCATCATTTATCGAACAGGGAGTCTTTTCCTCAATGCTTCTTTTTGCCAGCTTTGTGGAAAATCAGATCATTGTAGGTGTGTGGCCTTATTTCTGGGCTCCCTATTCTGTTCCACTGGTCTATGTGCCTGGTTTTGTACCAGTACCATGCTGTTTTGGTTACTGTAGCCCTGTAGTATAATTTGAAGTTGGGTAATATCATGTCTCCAGCTTTGTTATTTTTGCTTAGGAATGCCTTGGCTATTTGGCCCTTTGTGGTTCCATATAAATTTTAAAACATATTTTTCTAGTTTTGTAAAACAATGCTGTTGGCTGTTCAGTAGGAATGGCATTGAATCTGTAAATGCTTTGGGCAGTATGGCAATTTTAATAATATTGATTTTTCCTATCCATGAGCATGGAATATTTATCCATTTGTTTGTGTCTTCTCTCATATTTTTGAGCAGTGCTTTGTAATTCTCATTGTAGATGTCTTTTACCTCCCTAGTTAGCTGTATTCCTAGGTATTTAATTCTTTCTGTGACCATTGTGAATGGGACTGTCTTTCTAATTTAACTCTTGGCTTGCCTGTTGTTGGTGTATAGGAATACTAGTGTTTTTTGTACATTGATTTTGTATCTTAAAGCTTTGCTGAAGTTGTTTTTCAGCTGTGAATCAATCTGGTCCTGAGCTTTATTTTGGTTGGTAGGCTATTTATTACTGATTTAATTTTGGAGATCATTATTGGTCTATTCAGGGAATCAATTTCTTCCTGGTTCAGTGTTGGGAGAGTGTATGTGTCCAGGAATTTATCCATCCCTTCTAGGTTTTCTAGTTTGTGTGCATAGTGGTTTCTGGTGGTTATTTAATTTCTGTGGGGTCAGTGGTAACATTCCCTTCATCATCTCCAGTTGTGTTTATTTGGATCTTCTCTCTTTTCTTCTTTATTAATCTAGCCAGTAGTCTATTCATCTTATTAATTTTTTTTAAAAACCAACTCCTGGATTTGTTGAACTTTTGAATGGCTTCTCGTGTCTCAATTTTTTTTCAGCTCAGCTCTAATTTTGGTTATTTCTTGCCTTCTGCTAGCTTTGTGGTTGATTTGTTTTTACCCCTCTAATTCCTTCATTTGTTAAGTTGTTAATTTGAGATCTTTATTTTTAATGTGGTCATTTAGTGCTATGAATTTCCCTCTTAACACTGCCCTAGCTGTGGCTCAGAGATACTGATATGTTGTATTTTTGTTCTCATTAGATTCAAATAACTTCTTGATTTCTGCCTTAATTTCATTATTTACCCAAAAGCCATTCAAAAGGTGTTGTTTAGTTTTCATGTCATTGCATGATTTTGAGTGATTTTCTTGGTCTTTGACTTCTATTTTTATTGTGCCATGATCAGAGAGTGTGTTTGGTATTATTTCAGTTATTTTGCATTTGCTGAGGATTGTTTTATTCCAAATATGTATTTGCTCTTAGAGTAGGTGCCATGTGGCGATGACAAGAATGTATATTCTGCTATTTTGGTGCGGAGAGTTCTGTAGAGGTCTATAAGATTCATTTGGTTCAATGCTGAGTTCAGGCCTTGAATGTCTTTGTTAATTTTCTCCCTCAATGATCTTTCTAATATTCTCAATGGAGTGTTGAAGTCTCCCACTATTATTGTGTGGGAGTCTATGCCTCTTTGCAGGTCCCTAAGAACTTGCTTCCTGAATCTGAGTGCCCCTGTGTTTGGCGCATATACATTTAGGATAGCTGGGTCTTCTTGTTGAATCAAACCCTTTGCCACTATGTAATGCCCTTCTTTGTTTTCTTTGATCTTTGTTGGTTTAAAGTTTGATTAGTCTGAAATTAGGATTGCAACCTCAGCTTTTTTCTGTTTCCCATTTGCTTGGTAGATTTTCCTCCATTCCTTTATTTTGAGCCTTTTGGTGTCATTACGTGTGAGGTGGGTCTCTTAAAGACAGCATATCATTGGTACTTGCTTTTTTATCCATCTTGCCACTCTGTGCCTTTTAAGTGGAGCATTTAGCCCATTTACATTCAAAGTTACTATTGTTATGTGTGGATTTGATCCTGTCATTGTGTTGTTAGCTGGTTATTACATTGGTTTGTTTTTAGTGACACTGGTCTGTGTGTTTGTGTTTTTGTGTTAGCTGGTAGTAATCATTCCTTTCTACAGTGCTTCTTTCAAGATCTCTTATAAGGCAGGTCTGGTAGTAACAAGCTCCCTCAACATTTGCTTATCTGAAAAAAAAAATCTTATTTCTCTTTCACTTGGAAAGCTTAGTTTGGCTGGATATGAAATTCTTGGTTGAAGACTATTTTCTACAAGAATGCTGAATATAGGCCCCCAATCTCTTCTGGCTTATAGAGTTTCAGCTGAGAGGTCCGCTGTTAGCCTGATGGGATTTCCTTTGCAGGTAACCTGCTCTTTCTCTCTGGCTATCTTAAACATTATTTCTTTCATTTTGACCTTGGAAAATCTGACAATTATGTGTCTTGGGGATGATCTTTCTGTGTAGAATCTTGAAGGAGTTCTCTGTATTTCTTGTATTTGACTATTGGCTTTTCTGGCAAGGTTGTGGAAGTTTTTATGGACAATATATTGAAATTTGTTTTCCAAGTTGTTTGTTTTCTCCCCATTCCTTTCAGGGATGTCAGTGATTCATAGATTTGGCTTCTTTACATAATCTCATGCATCTTGGAGGTTTTTTCATTCCTTTTTATTATTTTGTCTTCATTTTTGTCTGAGTGTCTTATTTCAGAAAACCAGTCTTCAAGTTCTGAGATTCCTCATGTTGGTTTATTCTACTGTTAAAACTTGTGATTTCATTGTAAAATTCTTGTACTGTGTTATTCGGCTCTGTCAGACCCATTAGATTCTTTATTATACTGGCCTTTTGTCTTTCAGCTCCTGTATCACATTATTGTGACTCTTAGTTTCCTTGGATTAGGTTTTGCTGTCCTCCTGAATCTCAATGATTTTCATTCCTATGTATATTCTAAATTCTATTTCTGTCATTTCAGCCAGATCAGCCTGGTTAAGCACTCTCGTTCAAGAACTGGTGTGGTCATTTGGAATAGATGTGACACTCTGGTTATTTGAATTACTGGAGTTCTTGCATTAGTTATTTGTCATCTTCATGTGTGGGTGTTCTTTTAGCTGCCATATAGATTGAGTACAGTCAATAGACTCCTTTTCTGGATGTTTTCACCAGGCTGAGGCTTTGTGTAGGGTCTTTATTTGAAGCTGACTTCTTGTCTCTAGTTTCAGAGGTGAGTATGTTAGCGAGATATTCTTGGTGTTGAAACTTTGGGGTGTGATACAGTAGGTGGCACTTACGCTTGTTGATCAATTGGTAGACTCTTGCTCAGTTGTGTGGCTCCTCTATGTTTCCTCACAGTTGCAGCTGTGTTTGCTCTCAATTCTCTGAAAGTATGTGTTCCTCTCACCCTTGAGTGCTGGCTGTATGGCTGTAGATTGTGGTTTGACACTCCTTGGCTGCCCACTGCAGCTCTGGGGCAATCTCAGTGTTTACGTTCCTTCCCCAACCTGGAAGCAACAGAGGAAAGGACCATAGTAGCAGATGGGGTCAAGGGCCTTTTGCTTGTCTCCTAGGATCTCCACCCCAGAGAGATGTGGGTCAGCAATTGCTCAGTGCAATCACCCCAGGATGGAGGGTCTGTGCTGTGGGCTCAAGCCAGGGGTTCTCTCTGGCGATGAGTGTGGGTTGGGGATGTGGGAACCATGGAAGATGTACTGGCCTCTTGTTCTTGGGGCAATTGCAGCCTGTTGGAGGTACAGATAGGGCACTTAGGGTATTTTCTTCTTCATTAGTCTGAGGGTAGCAAGGGCAGTTCTACTGCAGAGTTCTGCAGGGAGGCTTTCAGGAAAAATATGTATTAACCAACTGTTTTAATAAATATTTATTGGCAATTCAACATGTACCAGGCACTGTGTTAGGCAATGGGTCTTCAATGGGCCAGAAATAGATGTGGTCCTTGCTCATTTCCTTGGAGCTTAATGGGAGAGACTGACAGTAAACAAGTAAACAAACAAAAAATAATAAGGTAATTCAGGTTGTAACAACCTCTCTGAAGGAAATATATAGGATACTGTAATAGTGACTAGAGCAAGGAATGTCCTAAATGAGCTAAAATAATCAGGAAGGGTCTCTGTAAGGAGTTGACATTAAGTTAACAGCTAAAGAATAAAAAGCCAGCCATGTAAACGGCTTGGGTAAGAGCTTTCCAGGCTGAAGGGAATGGAAATATACAGGCCTAGAGGTAAAAAGGAGATGGGTGTCTTCCAGAAACTGATAAAAAGTCAGAGTGCTCAGATACACTGAATGTTTCCTGGTATTTTTAAAATTTTTGAATTTTTGTGAGTATATTGCAGGTGTATATATTTATGGGGTACATACAATATTTTGGTACCGGTTTGCATTGTGTAATGATCACATTATGTAGAATGGAGTATCCATCACCTCAAGCATTTATCCTTTGTGTCACAGAGTCCCATTATACCCTATTAGTTATTTTAGAATGTACAATTAAATTATAATTGACTATAGTCACCCTGTTGTACTATCAAATACTAGGTTTTATTCATTTATTTCTAACTATTTTATTGTACCCATTAACAATCCTCACCTCCCCACCAACCCTATCCCCATTACCCTACCCAGCCTCTGGTAGCCATCCTTCTACTCTCTATCTTCACAATTTCAATTGTTTTGAATTTTAGATCCAACAAATAAGTGAGAACATGTGATGTTTGTCTTTCTGTGCCTGGCTAATTTCACTCAGCATAATGGCTTCTGGTTCTATCCATGTTATTGCAAATGACAAGATCTCATTCTTTATTATGGCTGAATAGTACTCCATTGAAATAAGTACCATATTTTCTTTATCCATTCATCTGTGAATGGACATTTAGGTTGCTTTCAAATCTTGGCTATTGTGAATAGTGCCACAGAATACATGGGAGTGCAAATATCTCTTGTATATATACTAATTTCCTTTATTTTGGGTATATACCCAGTAGATTTTTGGATCATATGGTAGCTCCATCTTTAGTTTTTGTGAGAAACCTCCAAACTGTTCTCCATAGTGGTTGTACTAATTTACATTCTCATCAACAACATATGCAGGTTTCCTTTTCTCCATATACTCTCCAGCATTTGTTATTGCCCTGGTGTTATTTTGCTTCTTAAGTTTTAGAACTGTATTGAGTGTTACATGTTCTGTGATGATAAGCAAAACTGCCTTTGCTATATAGTATGAATACAATATTTTTAAGTTATTACTATAAGCTGACACATAGTTAATTTTTATTACAAAGAACAACATTAGTTTCCATTTAAGGGCCTGTTAAATGTTAACTACTTTACAAATATTCCTTATCTTATTTAATTCTCCCAACAACCCTACAGGAAAGCTAATATTATTACATTTTATAGATGAGGAAATTGAGGCTTACAGAGGGCAAGTAATGTGCCCAAGGTCACTTAGTACCAGCAAATGTATTTTTTCCCTTCTCCCTACCCCCAAATGCCTGCAAAACAAAACAAAACAAAAACTACTTCTGTAGATCTAGTTGTGTATTTCCAAATGCAAAGCTAAAATTTTAAGCCTTGGAGTTTTCAATTAAAGCCCTTTCCATGAAATACAGTGTATTACTTTAAATAGAAAGAGCCTTTTCTTGATAGATATAGTGAACATCAAGCTCTTTCTTTCAGGCTGCATCTAACAATTCTCTCCTTAAACCAATAGATATTGTTTCAACAAATTAGCCCAGTTTTGATTTGGATGGCAGGACTCAAAGACAACATTAACAACAAAATCACAACTTTATTTAAAATTCAGTAAATTATAGAAGCAGTGTATTAGTCTGTTCTCACACTGCTAATGAAGACATACCCAAGACTAGGTAATATATAAAGGAAAGAGGTTTAACTGACTCACAGTTTCAAATGGCTGGGGAGGCCTCACAATCACAGTGGAAGGCAAAAGTCATGTCTTACATGGTGGCAGTCAAGAGGGCATGTGAAAGGGTACTCCCCTTTATAAAATCATCAGATCTCGTGAGACTTATTCACTGTCACCTAAAAAGCATGGAAAGAACCTGCCCTCATGATTCAATTGCCTCCACTTGGTCCCACCTTTGATATGTGGGGATTATTATAATTCAAGGTGAGATTTGGGTGAGGCACAGAGCCAAACCATATCATTCCACCCCTGGCCCCTCCCAAATCTCATGTCCTCACATTTTAAAACACAATCATGCCCTTTCAATAGTCCCCCCTGAAACCTAACTCATTTCAGCATCAACCCAAAAGTCCAAGACCAAAGTTTCATCTGAAACAAGGCAAGTCCCTTCCACCTATGAGTCTGTAAAATCAAAAGCACATTAGTTATGTCCTAGATATAATGGGGGTATAGGTATTGCATAAATACACCCATTCCAAATGGGAGAAATTGGCCAAAGCAAAGAGGTTACAGACTAAAATCCAGCAAGGGAGCCAAATCATAATGCTCTGAAATGATCTCCTTCGACTCCATGTCTCACATCCAGGTCACACTGATGCAAGAGCTAGACTCACATAGCCTTGGGCAACTCCACCTCTCTGGCTTTGCAGGGTATAGCCCCTTTCCTGGCTGCTTTCAGGGCTAGCTTTGAGTGTCTTTTCTAGCTGTACAGTGCAAGCTGTTAGCGTATCTACTATTCTGGAGTCTGGAGGACAGTGGTCCTCTTCTCACAGTTCCACTAGGCAGCACTCCAGTGGGGACTCTGTGTGGGGGCTTCAACCTCACATTCTCTTCTGCACTGCCCTAGCAGAGGTTCACCATAAGGGCCCTGCCCCTGCAGCAAACTTCTTCCTGGACATTCAGATGTTTCCATACATCCTTCGAAATCAAGGCGGAGGTTCCCAAACCTTCATTCTTGACTTCTGTGCACCCACAGGTTCAACACCATGTGGAAGCTGCCAAACTCCACTCTCTAAAGCCACAGCTGAGTTCTGCCTTGGCCCCATTTAGCCATGGCTGGAGCAGCTGGAATGTGGAGCACCAACTCCCTAGGCTGAACGCAGCAGTGGAGCCCTGGACCTGGCCCAGGAAACCATTTGTTCCTCCGAGGCCTCCAGTTCTGTGATGAGAGAGGCTTCCAGGAAGGTCTCTGACAAGCCCTGGAGACATGTTTCCCATTGTCTAGGGGATTAACATTTTGGTCCTTGTTACATGCACATTTCTGCAGCCAGCTTGAATTTCTCCTCGGAAAATCAGTTTTTCTTTTCTATCACATCGTCAGGTTGCAAATTTTCCAAATGTTTATGCCCTGCTTCTCTTTTAAACATAAGTTCTAATTCCAAACCATATCTTTATGAATAAATAAAACTGAATGCTTTTGACAGCACCCAAGCCACCTCTTGAATGCTTTACTGCTTAGAACTTTCTTCCACCAGATATCCTAAATCATCTATCTGAAATTCAAAAGTTCCACAAATCTCTAGGGCCGGGGCTAAATATAGCCAGTCTCTTTGCTAAAATATAACAAAAGTCACCTTTGCTCCAGTTCCTAACAATCTCCTCATCTTCATCTGAGATCACCTCAGCTTGTACTTTATTGTCAATATCACCATCAGCATTTTAGTCAAAGTCATTCAACAAGCCTCTAGCAAGTTCCAAACTTTTCTAACTTTTTTTTCTTCTGAGCCCTCCAAACTGTTCCAACCTCTGCCTGTTACCCAGTTCCAAAGTCACTTCCACATTTTCTGGTATCTTTACAGCAGCACTCCACTGCCTGGTATCAATTTACTATACTAATCTGTTCCCATGTTGCTAATAAAGACATACCTAAGACTGAGTAATGTATAAAGAAAAGAGGTTTAATTGGTTCACAGTTCCACCTGGCTGGGGAGGCCTCACAATCATGGTGTAAGGCAAAAGGCACATCTTACATGGCAGCAGGCAAGAAGGCATGCGTAGGAGAACTCCTCTTTATAAAGCCATCAGTTCTCATGAGACTTATTCACTATCATGAGAACAACAAGGGAAGAACCCCCCAACCCCTATCATGATTCAATTACCTTCCATTAGGTTCCTCCGAGAACATGAGGGGACTATTACAATTCAAGGTGAGACTTTGTTCCACAGAGCCAAACCATATCAAAAAGGAAATACACAACACAACAAAACAAAACAAAAAGGTAACATATAACCAATAGCACTTTAAGTGTTTACGTTTTTGGTGATTATATCTGAAGAGGAGTCTCAGTTTTTATGTTATAAAAGAATGCTGTTGGTTACTTCTTAGGAAGTTCTGGATAACACTAGAAAAGAATTTACAAATTAAATTTTTTAACTTTAAAGGCCAATCCAAAGGCTAAAACTAGAGTAATTCAAATTCAAGTTTGTATAAACAAGCCAACTTGTTGCGGGGATTCAATTTCTTAATTGTAGAATGGAAAGTCAGTGTTACATTCTCAGAATCCTTGGGAGAATTATAAAAAACTAAATGAAGGCAATTTACTTGGCCCAGAAATATGTGTCAGGCTAGTGCAGGATCAAATTCAAAGGCTATAGTGACATGTACTGAGGCCAGGATAATTAAAGGGTAGATTTGATCAAGCAGTTAAAGGTGGTTGAAAAGATAGTGGCCCTTTCAGCATAATAATGAAGAGAAGAAATGCTGAGTTCTGTCTAGTAAAAATGAGAAACCTGTTGATTTTGAAACTGCTCCACCAGAAGTGTCTAGTGGCTCCACTTCACTCAGAGTAGGACCAAGTGACCAGCAAGGCTAACTGGATGGAGAAGTGGGATGCTGGGTGAAAGAAGCAGAAGAGGACAGAGGTCCTCAACCTAGACTATGCATTAGACTCACCCTGGGGGAACTGCAAAGGCAAAAAGATACCTGAAGCCTCACCCTAGACCAAACAAATCACTCTCTGTGGATGGGATCCAGGTATTCATACTTTTGAAAAACTTCTTAGGAGATTCTAATGCATACTTCGGTTTGAGAATCACTGGGTTAAAAGAACCCAGGGGCTGTGAAGCAAAAAGTAGAGGGAGAGGAAGAAGTGCACAAAGGGAGTGGGTGGCCTTGAGAGATTAGAGTGAAGGAACCATGCCTCTTGAAGGGCTGGGGGACAGCTTGAAGGAACCACTCCCCAACACCCAATACCCTGTAAACTTCATATGGTTTGGAAGATATGACCCAAACTTCAGTTAGAGGACTGCGTGTGACTGGCAGAGATAATGCAGTTTAAGACTGAACCACTCTCCCATTCACTTTTATGTGCATGGTACTGAGGTTACATTATTTTTCCAAGGTTGTTCTTAAAATAGAAATAAGAGGCAAGGCACAGTGGCTCACACCTGTAATCCCAGCACTTTGGGAGGCCAAGACCAGTGGATCACAAGGTAAAGAGATAGAGACCATCCTGGCCAACATGGTGAAACCCCGTCTCTACTAAAACTACAAAAATTAGCTGAGCGTGGTGGTGTGCACCTGTAATACCAGCTACTCAGGAGGCTGAGGCAGGAGAATCACTTGAACCTGGGAGGCAGAGGTTGCAGTGAGCTGAGATTGCGCTACTGCCCTCCAGCCAGGCAACAGAGTGAGATCCCATCTCAA
>NW_016107412.1:5906966-5916926 GCF_001604975.1 Cebus imitator
AAATAAGAAAGTTCAGAAATAGATTAACTTTATCTGCCATCCAATATACATCATTTACCTGTCACCAGTAAATTATTTCATTTTGTGCTGACATCTGAAGACTGACCCAGTTTGGGTTGCTAGGTGTCTGTGGTAACCAGGGCTCTCATAGACTTATATTAAGTATTATCATTGTCAAGTTTACATATGACTTGTGTTACTGATGAGAAAAGATCACAAGGATCCCATCCTTGCTATTTGTGTTCACAAGAAGAATTTCTGAGGAAACAAAATAAGTTCCTTCTTCATGCCTTGGGTTGATGCAAATTTCAGGGAAGGTCAGTCTAAAGAGTAGACTAAAAAAGCTGAGATTTGAAGGATCCTCCAGAAACCTTGTTTGTTTTTGTTTGGTGTTTTGCTGTTTTTGTTTGGTTGGTTGGTTGGTTGGATTGGGGTTTTTTGGTTTTGTTTTGCCTTGTTTGCCAACAGAAAATGTCAGTACTCATCCTGATGTGTCCTGCATTAATCATTTAATGGACCTCAGTCCAAGTGCAAATGATACCCTAGATAAAGATCAACTTTACCTCAAATTTATCACATTAGTCAACTAGCACAACCCTAGAAGAACTGGAAACATCAGTAAGTTCTAACAAGTGAAAGATTTTAAGTTCGGTGTACTACCTTGGGCTGTTAAGACTGTGTTGGAAGACTTCAGACTTAAGCAAGTCATTTGAGCTGAGTACATGTGGATGACAAAAAAAAAAAGTGGTGGGGGGGGAAGCATTGAAAAAGGAATAAAGAAAACTGAATACATACATTGCTTGTTTTATACTCCTTCAAGATTCTGCTTGACAATGGTAAGCCTGCTCGACCAAGACAAAAACGTTGACCAGATTAGCATGCATTCTCTTGGGTTCTGTCCCCTGGAGGTTAATATTAAATCTGAACTTGTTCCAAGAAACAAGTTGTGCTGGACACTCACTTTGGTTAAGTCAGTCAACTGGTCTTTGTGAATCACATACAGACAATCTGTGACTTATGATGATTTGACTTCTGATTTGTCAGCTTCATGATATTGTGAAAGCAACAGCACTCCTTAGAAACTTGATTTCGAATTTTTAATTTCAATCTTTTCCTGTGCTCACAATATGTGGTATGATACTGTCATGGTAGCTCCCAGTCAGCTGAAGGATTATGAGGGCAAATAATTGATACTCTGTAGTGTATTATATTCAGCAAATTACAAGAGCTATTTAACACATTATTTTATTTTTATTTATTTATTTTTTTGAGATGGAGTCTCGCTGTGTTGCTAGGCAGAAGTGCAGTGGCACAATCTCGGCTCACTGAAACCTCTGCGTCCTGGATTCAAGCGATTCTCCTGCCTTAGGTTCCCTACTAGCTGGGATTACAGGTGCATGACACTTTGTGCTAGATAATTTTGCCCAATTATAGGCTAATATAAGTGTTCTGAAAATGTTTAAGGTAGGATAGGCTAAGCTATGATGTTCAATAGGTTAGATGTATTAAATGCATTTTCAATTTACTATGTTTTCAACTTACAGTGGGTTTATCAGGATGTAATTCCATTGTGAGTTGAGGAGCATCTGTATTGCAGGGGAGGCTTAACTAATAGGTAGAAAGATGATTTTACTTTATTTCCGTTTGACAGATAAGGTTACATTTTGGTAACACCACACCAAAAAATTCAAATATTTAAAGAATCTCTTTATGCTACAGATGGAAGGTACACAGTTAAATAATAGTAAGGACCAATCTTTTAGGAGTTCTAACTCAATAGGGAACAGATTTTTATGTGGAAGTAAAACATTATATGCCTAATATTCTATTTGTTAAAAAAATCTATCCCCCCTTTTTTGGCTATGAGTTTTAAGATTCTCAAGCCTGGACTGAGGGAATGCAGCTCATAAGAATCTCAGAAAAAAAGGGAGGAAAAAAAGATCTCTTTCCTTCCATTAGAACTGCAGAAAAAAGACATTATTCCATATTATAAAGCCAGTTCTAATAAAGAGAATTCAGAACATTCACAAAAGTATAACTCTTATCCTACCCAATGTGATGACTTGTGTAAAAAGCAAAAAACCCTATTCTAATTTTCTATTCTCTCTGTAATAGAAACATCTTTTCAGATACCTGAACTTCATGTATATTACCATACCCAGAGAAAAGAACCTTACAATTGCTAAAAGTCTATAATTATGATTGGTAGATTTATATAATAATTTCTCTCTCAAGTAATAACATTTCAATTGACCTAGCTTATCCAAGAAGCATAAATGCTTACAAGGTTTCCTCACTAAGTATGAAGAGCCTCATGGTGTCCTTCCTCTTTATTTATGTAAAAAAGTATAATGAACTCTTGATTGTTTCATTCCTTATTCAAATCAAGAGTTAGAGCTTTCACTCCGTTTAAATTCTCACTACGTGCTAGATAGATAGAGCTAACTTAGCACGAGAAGGGAAATAACAGTTCCTTTTGAGGTTGGGGGACCTGAGAAAGCTTCTCACAGGAGATGCTATTTAAGCTTATGTAATGGAGCAGTAAAATGTCCACAAGCAAAGGAACAAAGAAACAGTTGAGGAGAGAACATTTTTGATGGAAGGAGTCATATGTCTTGAAAACATAGAGTATCATATGTTTAAAGAAAATTGTCTGTTTCAATTGTTAAGAGAAGTTAATTACTGAATGAAGCTGGAAGCGTTGGTTGGGTCAGATTGAATGCTACATTAAGTGCTTAGGAACTTAAAATATAAGCAGTGCGCCACTAAATATTTGTGAGTAAGGGAATCACATGATTAGCTATTTATTTAGAAATGCAAGGAGCAGCAGGGTGGGAATATATAGAAGAGGAGACCTGAATACAAGGATACCATTTAAGAAGCTATTTTAAAGCTGGGATAGCTGGCTAGCCATATGCAGAAGAATGAAATTGGACCCCTACTTATTACCATATACAAAAATTAGGTCAAGATGATTTAAAAATTTAAATGTAAGGTCTCAAACTATTAGAATTCCAGATGAAATCTTAGGAAATACCATTCTAAACATGGGCCTTGGCAAAGAATTTGTGATAAGTCCTTAAAAGCAATTGCAACAACAACAAAAATTGACAAATGGGACCTAATTAAACTAAAGAGCTTCTACACAACAAACGAAACTATCAACAGAGTTGTGGTGTTTGATACTAAGTGTCAACTTGATTGGATTGAAGGATGCGAAGTATTGATCTGGTTAGTGTCTGTGAGGGTGTTGCCAAAGGAGATTAACATTTGAGTCAGTGGACTGGGAAAGACAGACCCACCTTTAAACTGGGTGAGTACCATCTAATCACCTGCCATGCTAGAATATAAACCAGGCAGAAAAAGGTGAAAAGACTAGACTGGCTTAGCCTTCTAGCCTGCATCTTTCTCCCATGTTGGATGCTTCCTGCCCTCGAACATTGAACTCCAAGTTCTTCCATTATGGGACTCAGACTGGGTCTCCTTACTCCTCAGCTTGCAGATTGCTTATTGTGGGACCTTGTAAGCATGTGCGTTAATACTTAATAAATTCCCACATATATATGTGGAATATATATATATATATATATATATGGAATATATATGTGGAATATATATATGTGGAATATATATATATGAATATATATGTGGAATATATATATATGTGTGTGTGTGTGTATATATCCTATTATTTGTCCCTCTAGAGAACCCTGATTCATACAAGATGAAACAGACAACCTACAGATAGGAGGAAATATTCACAAACTAGGCATCTAACAAAGGTCTAACATCCAGAATCTGTAAGGAAATTAAACACTTCAACAAGCAAAAACAACCCCATTAAAAAATAAGCAAGGGAAATGCACAGACACGTCTCAAAATAAGATATACAAGCAGCCAACAAACAGGAAAAAATGCTCAACCTCAAAGAAGTGCAAATTAAAACCACAGTAAGACACCATCTTACACCAGTCAGAATGGCTATTATTACAAAGTCAAAAAATAACAGATGTTGGCAATATTGCAGAGAAAAGGGAATACTTATACACTGTTTGTAGGAATACAAATTAGTTCAGCCACTGTAGAAAGCAATTTGGAGATTTCTTAAAGAATTTAAAATAGAACTACCATTCAACCCAGCAATCCCATTACTGGGTATGTACCCAAAGGAAAATAAATAATTTTACCCAAAAGACATATGCACTCGTATGCTAATCACAGCACTGTTCACAATAGCAAAGATGTGGAATCAACCTAGGTGCCCATCAATGGAGAATTGGAATAAGAAAATGTGGTACATATACACCATGGAATACTATGTAGCCATAAAAAAGAATGAAATTATGTCCTTTGTGGCAACATGGATGCAACTGGAGGCCATTATCCTAAGCGGATTAACACAGAAATGGAAAATCAAATACTGCATATTCTCACTTATAAATGGGAGCTAAACATTGGGTACACATGGACATAAAGATGGGAACAATAGATCCTGGAAAATACTAGAGGGAGGAGAGAAGCAGGGGACAAGGGTTGAAAAATCAATTATTGTGTATTTTGCTCACTACCTGAGTGATGAGATTCAACTTCATGCAACATACCCATGTAATACACCTGCAGATGTACCCACTAATTCTAAAATAAAAGTTGAAACTACATATATTTTTTTAAAGAAGCTACCTCGATACTATTTGTGAAAGGTGACAAGGCAGTGGAAACAGAAGAGTAAGGAGATCAGGAATTCAAAAGACATTTTAGAAGTGTAATCATCTAGAAAACAGAATGAAGAAGAGAAGAGGATTGGATACACATACAGGTTGCAAAGACAGTCTGTAGCACCTCTCTCTTTTGAAATTTATATTTACATCACTGTATACCTAAGGAATGTTTCAGAGAAGCAAGATAGGGGGATATAATAAATTGACTAATTACTTGAGGTTTTCTCTAGTTTTGTTATCTGTGTTTAAAAACAGGATTATAAATAGATCCTAATTTACAGGAAGTCATCAATGACAATTAAATTGTCCTATATTCTATCTGTTCTGTAGTAGACCATTCCAATATTTCTAAACTGGAGGACTCTAATAGACTCACCCTGAACACCCATCTTTCTCTATACTGACTTAAAACTTTGTTCGAATCCCAGAATACATCTATGTAAATAATGCTATCAATTCTTTACAATTGTTACATATGCAGACTGAGCTTGGCCTTTAGCAAGATGTAACAACTTAACATTATAAGATGCTCCTATAAATCCTTCATTCATTATTCCTGAATCAATGTCTTCCATCCTCTGAGTCGTTTCTCTTTAATTCTATTTTTGTTATTTTTCTTTGCCTTTAGGTTTTACTCACTGTTATGGTAAACACTTTAGGTAAAATTTTTCATGAAGGATGGATTATGAAAATAAATGATACAATGTAAGCCACTGACATGTTATATCATTGGGATAAATGACGGTAGGTAATTTTAGAGTTTCAATTTGATAAAAGGGGCTTAATCAAATGATAAGGCTTAGCATTAAGGTATTTCAAATTGTTATATATTCAGATTTAATTTTATAAAAGTTATGATCATGCAATATGCCTCAACCACATAAATTGATAAACTACCTTCATCTCCAGTCAACCATTTACGTCATTTTCCAAGAGATGAATTTTAATGTAATGCAAGGCAGCTTTATTCTCTGAGTCATCTGTAATACTTCTTGTTACTATAGCCAAAGACCTCATCAGCATTTTCATTTTCATTATAAATTCCAAAGTATCAATGAAAGTTAAAAATTCAACACCAGTTTATGAAAGAGAAGGGAGAAGAGAAAAATATGTATATTTTCTTGCATATTTTAGAATCATGTATAAGAGAAAATAAAATTTTTCTGCAAAACAAGATTGAATTGAGCATTTTGAATATATGTTGTTGAGATAAGCAAAATGTTTGGTCCTAGAAACTGAGACGACATGCTATTGAATTATTGTTTAACACCAAAGGTTTATCTTCAAAGAGGTCTTGAAATAAGAATATGTAATTAGGCTAGGAGCCGTAGCTCACACCTGTAGTCCTAGCACTTTTGGAGGCCAAGGTGGGTGGATCACTTGAGCCCAGGAGTTTAAGACCAGAGTGGGCAACATGGCAAAACCTTGTATTTTTGTACAAAAAGTACAAAAATCAGCAGGTATGGCGGTGTGTGCCTGTAGTCCCAGCTACTCAGAAAGCCGAGGTGGAAAAATTACCTGAGCCCAGAGTGGTCAGTGCTGCAGTGAGTGGTGATCATGCCACGGCACTTCAGCCTGGGCGACGGAAAGATTAAGACAAGGCAAAGTAAGGCGAGGTGGGGCAGGGCTGGGTGAGGAGAGGCGAGACAAGAGGAGGCAAGAGAAGAGAAGAGCAGAAAAGGAAGGAAGAAGAATATGTAGTTTTTACTTGAGTCTTACTTGAATTGCATTTTATTGAATTTCACTTATACAAACATACACTAGCTGAAAAAATGTATGTAACACCTTTATAAGGCAGATACTGTGTTAGGAGACACAGAAGCAAACAACGTAGAAGATTCCTCTTTCTGTGAAGTTTATGGTCCAGAGGAGAAGAAATGCATTATATATATAAAACCTCTAATTCATTCATTTAATATTTTCTTTTCTTTTCTATTTTTTTAAAACAGAGTCTCACTCTGTTACCTAGGCTGGAGTACAGTGGTGTGATCATGGCTCACTGTAGCCTCAATCTCCTGGGCTCAAACAGTCCTTCCATTTCAGCCTCCTGAGTAGCTGAGACCACGGTTATGCACCACCACACATGGCTGATTATTATTTTTTTTGTAGAGATGGGATCTCACTATGTTGTTCAGGCTGGTCTTGAATTTCTAGATTGAAGCAATCCTCTCGCCTCAGCCTCCCAAAGTGCTAATTACAAGCTCAGCCACTGCACCTGCCCCTCATTCACTTATTTATTGACAAATGTTTACTGAGGTATCAGTATCAGACTCATGAAAGTACATATTATATCCAAGGACCTTCAGGTAAATGATGTGGTTAGAACACAGGCTAAAAATAAAGTTTAAAACACCCGGGCACGGTGGGTCACGCCTGTAATCCTAGCACTCTGGGAGGCCAAGGCAGGCAGATCACGAGGTCAGGAGTTTGAGACTAGCCTGGCCAATATGATGAAACCCCGTCTCTACTAAAAATACAAAAATTAGCCAGGACTGGTGGTGGGCACCTGTAGTCCCAGTTACTCGGGAAGCTGAGGCAGGAAATCGCTTGAACCAGAGGTTGCAGTGAGCCGAGATAGTGCCACTGCACTCCAGCCTGTGACAGAATGAGGCTCCATCTAATATAAATAAATAAAATTAAAAATATCTGTTCAGTGCTGCAATGTCATTTGTATGTTTATATTTTTCAAATGCTTCACAAAGAAATAAATGCTTCCTGGCTTCCATCACAGGCATTTCAGGAAAGGAACTGTCCAACTAGATGAATACAGATAATGCAAAGCAGTAACTACAGATAGAAGGTAGTTCAGGATGTGTTTCAGCTCTTGATTCTCTAAGAAATTGATGACAGGTACAACTGAGTTAACATCAAAGCATCAACCAAGCTTTTCATAAGTGAATTCAGCCATTTTCATGGTGCCTGGGCTTCCTTGCTGGCTCCTGTCCTGTTCACCTCTGGATTTGGTAGTTCCTTTAGGCTTGGTTCTGATCCTTTTTCTCCTCTCATGTTACTTTTTTTTCCATGGCCTTGAATATATAGTTATGACCCCATATTTAGCAACAACTCAAACCTCTCTTCTCAACCCCAGATGCAAATATCCAAATGCTTTTAAGGCATTCTTACTTAAATGCTGCGCAAATCTACAACTATACTTGTTCTTTTCCATCAATCCTGCCTCACCTCGTCTTCCACATCTTAGTTAATGATGCCACCTTCTACTCAGATGTTCAAGCCAGAACTTTGATATTATCCCTGACTCCGTCTCCCTTATGCTACACAATCAAACTCTCACTAAGACCATTTGGTTTTACTTAAAATTTTATCTTGAATCTCTCCATTTCTGCCTTTCTTTACTGCTGCCACCATAGTATGAACTACCATCCTCTCTTGCAACAATCTTCCAAATGGTCATCTAGCTTCCACTCTTGCCCATGACAATGCATTCTCTATCTTAGAAGATGAAGATTGGGTAAGTCCCCTGATTAGAATCCTTTAGTGGTATCCCTTTACTCTGATCAACTGCAAACTCATGAATAAGGCTAGTAGCTTCCTGAAAGATCTGCCCCTGACTTCAAATCATTTGTTGCCTGTGTTATTGTCCTATTGGGTTTCAGGTTTTTTAATGTGAAAACCAGCTCACAACCTTCATGCTTGTTTTTTTGTTTTTCCCAAAAGGTTATTTTCCCCTATCTCTTGGTTGGTTCTCTCTTTTTAGGTGAAGCTTTTGCTGGGACTTAGAAAGTAAAAATCTGTTCCATCACTCATCAGGCTAAATTAATAAACATTGATAAAACTAGCTGCAAAGTTTACAGGAAACTATCCCAAGGGCATTTGATAAAGCTTCATAAAAACCCCATTCTTTGAGTGATTACTGTTTTCTTACTTGCTAAGAAACTGTGTTCTTTAAAATTATATGCCATTAGAAAAGAAACTTTGTCATTTGAAATAATATTATTATAACATAAAATATCATAGTGTCTTGGAGACTCTAAAACCCTTTGACATAGAGAATCAGCCTCCATTTCCATCCCAGGCACAGAGCTTAAGAAAAGGGCTTCTGGACACAATACTCCATATCGTGTCTTAGCTTTGTTGTTTCCAAGGAAGCAAAACCCTGGATCCTGCCCAGACCTGATGTTGACTGCTGATTTGCTTTGAGTTCATCAAAAGCCATTTAAATGGCTTCATTTAAATCTCACCCAAACTCCACTCTTCCCCCAAATCCTATAATGATTATCTTTTCCTTGTTTGGCTAGTGAGATGGCTCACAGTTGTGTGTGTGATCTCCCTCACTGCAATGAATCTGTAAATTTGATTTTGTCGGACTCTAAGTTGTTCTCTTGTGCTTGTAGACTGATTGGGGTAGGACATGTGACTCTTCAAAAAGCCTTCTCTAAAGTTCCCAGGACAAAACACGTCCTCCTAATACATTGTATCATCAGCACCTTCTACTTTTCTTTCATAGTATATTATATCCTTCAAGATCACAAAGCAATTCAATACTGTAGTCAAAATATTTGGTTAAAAATACTAACCAGTTATATCTGCTCCTCTTTGTCGATAATTGGGTAAAGTTGAAAGCAATCTAAATGTCCAATTCTTAAAGTTTGAAGCAGGTTAAATATTCCTTACCTCCCATACTATAGCTCATGATGTTTGCATGATGCATAAAAGTTTTATAAGCCTGTAGTAATTGGACACATTAATTTTAGACCAATTTGCAAAGGTTTTTAAGCAAATTAAAGAACCTTGACAAACAAGCAAAGCAGGCATGATTAACTGAAACTGAATTAGAAAAAAAAACCTGAAATGACAGAAAAAATATTTTAAACACATTCTTTTTATTGTTTATTTTCTTATATGTACTTTTATTTATTTACTATTTTATTACAGCAAGGTATATCTTATGATAGGAAAGCAAAAACAATGTAAAGGACACAATAATTCCAACTATCTTCTAGTAGCAGAACTTAACACCTTTCCTTCCTCAACACATTCTCTTACTCCAAACATAACCATTTTATAAACAGCCTTGTCACCCTGTCATTGAAGCTTTAATATTATTATTTTCTAAGCTCCAAAGCCTGAGGGAGAAAAGGAAGGCTGAAGTCTCAAGAAAGAGCAAAGTAGTGAGATCACTGAAATGCAAATTCCTACCTCACAAATTTGTCTTGGGTTAATTCTAAGGCCTAAAAACTATCAAGTATCCACTCAGTAAATAGCTGTTGAATAAATGAGTGAA
>NW_016107412.1:5917164-5952164 GCF_001604975.1 Cebus imitator
TCTTGACCTCGTGATCCACCCGCCTCGGCCTCCCAAAGTGCTGGGATTACAGGCGTGAGCCACCGCGCCCGGCCGCAAAATTGGTTTAATATGTCTAGTTAGTTTTCAGTTTGTCATCAGGATGTTATTTCCATGTTTAGGATAAAAATTCAAAATGGAGTTTTCAGCTCCTGACATTGGCCAAGGTGGGTGCACATTTATCTTCTGCCTGGTACCTTTCCTTTCTGACAAGCTTCTAGTCTGCTGTATTACAATATCTAAAACAGCCACTCTGAGCTGACTAGCACCTTATCACTTTAGACTTTCCTCACCTCCTCTGGTCCTGAACGTGTAATATTTTGTTTAATCTGAAGGATTCTAGTTATTGCTAATGTCAAGAACAGATACATTTTCACTGTGATTTGGTCTGAGGGAAGAAACTCCACTGAAGCCATCGGTCTAAACATTAAGAATCAAGGAAAGCCATTATTTATTTATTTTTCAAATATTAGCCATCCTTCATCTGCACTACAAATCATCAAATGTTTTTACCAACTCTCTGTAAAAATTTTGAGTTTCTTAAAAAATGTTTTATTATATTTGAAAGTGAAACAGAGATGATAAATACAAGTAGCCAGTATTAAGTAATACTGCTTCTTACTTCAAAGAATTTCCTCCAGATTTGCTATTGTTTGCAAAATACATAGTGGCGGCTTATGCCTGTAATCCCAGCACTTTGGGAGGCTGAGGCGGGCAGGTCATGAGGTCAGGATTGAGACCATCCTGGCCAATATGGTTAAACCCCATCTCTACTAAAAATACAAAAAATTAGCTGGGCGTGGTGGCACACGCTTGTAGTCCCAGCTACTTGGGAGGCTGAGGCAGGAGAATCGCCTGAACCCAGGAGGCGAGGGTTGCAGTGAGCCGAGATTGCACCACTGCACTCCAGCCTGAGTTACAGATTGAGACTCTGTCTCAAAAAATAATAATAATAATAAACGTATATATATATATATAATATATATAACATACATTAAATATTCCAGTTATAGGAATAAAAATTACCAAAAACTTCACAAATAATATCAGTGCCTAATATACAATGTGGCAATGTTCATTATGAAGTTTTAATGCAGAGAACTTTTTTTCAGCATTTTTAAGAGAATGAACATCTGATGTTCAAACACCCAGCAATGGCTGGTTACCTTTAGCTTGCCTAAACTCCACCTGAACAATGGCAAAGCTTTACTGAACCATCCAACATAAGGAATTGCCCATCCCAACATTTCTTTCCATCTTTTTTCTTTTCTCTCAGACTTTCACTCTTTTGCTGATAATAGCTACCCTTAATCTATTAAAAATAATACAAAAATTGCTTCTGACTTGCCTGTTCTCTTTCATCACATGCATCACACCACTGTATGACAAATTATTTCACCTCATAGACTGTTTTCTCATCTGTAAAAGTTGTTAATGGTACTTACCTAAAAGGTTGTAAACTTTTTTAAAAATTAGGTATGTAAAGCTTTCAGTGCAATGCCTTGTATTTGGCAAGTGCATTGTAAATGGGAGTATTATCTACACCAACATCTTCATCAAGGTTATGATGCTGCTCAGATTCATATTCCTAACTGATTAAGGTCATGTATTGCTTAACAAGGATATAATCTGAGAAATGCATCATTTGGTGATCTCATCGTTGTGCAAATATCATATAGTGTACCTACACAAACATAGAGGGTATAGTCTATAACACATCTAGAATATGCATGGCATAGCCTATTGTTCCTAGGCTGCAAATCTGTACAGCCTGTTATTGTACTAAATACTGTAAGCAATTATAATATAATGGTCAGTATTTGTGCATCTAAATGTAGAAAAGGTACACTAAAAGTAAACTAAAGAAAATGTAAAGTGGTACACTTAGGCCAGGCACAGTGGCTCATGCCTGTAATCCCAGCACTTTGGGAGGCAGAGGTGGGAGGATCTCTTGAGCCCAGGAATTCAAGACCAGCCTGGACAACATGATGAAACCCTGTCTCTACCAAAAAAATAATAATACAAAAATAGTTGGGTGTGGAGATGTGTGCCTGTGGTCCCAGCTACTCGGGAGGCTGAGGTATAAGGATTGCTTGAGCCCAAGAGGTGCAGACTACAGTGATCTTTTTTCTTTTTCTTTTTAAGACAGAGTCTCACTCTGTCAACCAGGCTGGAGTGCAGTGGCACAATCGTGGCTCACTGCAACCTCCGCCTCCCAGGTTCAAGCGGTTCTCATGCCTCAGCCTCCCGAGTAGCTAGGACCACAGGAATGTGCCACCATCCCTGGCTAATTTTCGCATTTTCACTAGAGACAGGGTTTCATCATGTTGGCCAGGTGGGTCTCGATCTCCTAACCCCAAGTGATCCCTAAGGTTTTTTCTATTTAAAATTTTTTTATTTTATTTTTTTTACTTTTAAATTTTCGGTTTAAAAATGAAGACACAGCCAGGTGCTATGATGCAAGCCTATAATCCTAGCTACTTGAAAGGCTGAGGCCAGGAAATCAAGGCTGCAGTGCAATATGATTGCACCTGTGAACAGCCATGGCACTCCAGCCTGGGGCGACACAGGCATAGTGGCGATTAGTTTAAAAAAAAAAAAAGACATAAACACACATTACACATGAGACTAGGCCTACGCAGGGTCAGGGTCATCAATATCACTGTCTTCCACCTCCTTATCTTATCCCATTTGGAGGTCTTCAAGAGCAGTAACATACATGGAGCTGCCATCTCCTATAGTAACAATGTCTTCTTCTGGAATACCTCCTGAAGGACTGTTTTGCAGTTAACTTTTTTTTTTAAGGAGAAAAAGACACTCTAAAATAATAATAAAAGTATAATATAGCAAGTACATAAACCAGTAACACAGTCATTTATTATCATTAACAAGTACTGTGTACTGTACATAATTGTATGTACTATACTTTTATAGGGCTGGCAGCACAGTAGGTTTGTTTATGCTAGCATCATCACAAACATGTGAGTAATGTGTTGCACCACGATCAGCTCTGATGTATCTGGGCAATAAAAAATTTTCAGCTCCACTGTAATCTTAAGGGACCACTGTTGTATATGCAGTTTGTCATTGACCAAAAGGTCATTATGCGGTATATGACTGTAATATAAAAATGGTTATTGTGATAAAATTATTTTAAGGGAGGGACACAATGAGTTTGGAATTAGTTTGGAAGTAAAATTGTCATTTTGTTAGTTTTTTATTGATGCTGTAACAGAATATGACAAATGTAAACACTAAAATAACACAGATGGGCCAGAAGTTGTGGCTCTCACACTTATAAGCCCAGCAACTTTGGGAGGCTGAGGCAGAAGGACTGCTTGAGCCCAGGAGTTGGAGACCAGGATGGGCTACATAGTGAGACCCCATCTCTACAAAAAATAAAAAACAAAATTAGCCCGGCATGGTGGCATGTGTCTGTAACTCCACCTACCCAGGAGGCTGAGGCAGGAGGATCATTTGAGCCTGGGAGGTTGAGGCTGTAGTGAGCCGAGATTATGCCACTGCACTCTTGCCTGTACAACAGAGCAAGACCCTGTTTCTAGAAAAAAAACTAAAAACTAAAAATAAAAATAAAACAACATAGATTATTATTGTACAGACCTGGAGATCAGAAGTTTCAAACAGGTTGGCAAGGCTGCTTTCCCTCTGGAGGCTCTAGGAGGAGAGTCCATTTCCCTGCCTGTCTCAGCTTCTACAGGCTGCCCATATTCCTTGGTTCTAGCCCCAGGATCACTCTGACCTCCACCTTGTCACATCACCTTCACTCCCTTTGTTTGTCTCACATTTCCTTTTTTAAAAGGATCCTGTGATTACACTGGGGACATCAGATAACCCAGGATAATCTCCCAGTCTCAAGATCCTTAACTTAATCACATTTGTAAATTCCCTTTTGCCATATAAGGTAACAGTGATAGGTTTCAAGATTTGCACATGGAAATATGGAGGCCATTATGTAGTTTACTACAGTCATTTTAAAAAAGAAATCGGGGCATTTAACCTTCTAGAAACTGAACTGAAATTTCTCCATAATAGAAAACTTTATATTTTCTCATGTTCCACATGTTTCACACTAATGAAACCTGCTTTTCTTCAGGTGACACCGCTTCATAAAAATAAAACTATTTCTGATTCAGTATGTTGCTTTCCCATTTGGTTAATTACCAGTATTTTAATTGAATCATTTACTACAGTTTTATAGCAAATGTGAATTATGGATTAAACAAGCTAAATTGAGATGCAAACAACAATTTATAATATTGATCCTGTGGATGAATTATTTAATAGTCCCAACAAATGTACTTATGTTTACCAACTTGCAATACATGCTCTTTTTTAAATTAATTAATTAATTGTTATTATTATTATTTTTAGAGACAGGTTCTCATTCTGTCTTACAGGCTGTAGTGCAGTAGCATGATTATAGTTCACTGCAGCCTTGAACTTCTGGGCTGAAGCGATCCTCCTGCCTCAGCCTCTAAAGTAGCTGAGACTATAGGTATGTGTCACCACACCCAGCTAAATTTTATACATTTTTGTAAAGACAGGGGTATGTAGCCCAGGTATTTGATGTTGAATTTGATCCCCCACATTGGAGGTGCGGCCTAATGGCAGGTATTTGGGTCATGGGGCAGATCCCTCATGAATAGATTAACGTCCTCCCTGGGTTGTAGGTGAGTGAATTTTTGATGTCTTAGTCCTTGTGAGAGCTAGGTTTTTAGGGATTTTTTCTTTTTTTCAGGCTAGTCTTGAACTCCTGGGCTGAAGAGATCCTCCCACCTCAGCCTCCCAAGGTGCTGGGTTTACAAGGGTTAGCCACCTCACCTGGCCAAGACCTAGTTGTTAAAAGAACCTAGCACTTCCCCCTCTTTCTTGTTTCCTCTCTCACCATGTGATCTCCACACACACTGGCTTGTCTTCCCCTTTCTGACATGAGTGGAAGCAGCCTGAGGCCCTCACCAGATGTGGATGCCAGTGCCATGCTTCCTGTACAATCTGCAGAATCATAACCCAAATACACCTCTTTTCTTTATAAATTACCCAGCCTCAGGTATTCCTTTATAGCAACACAAAGACATATGCAATTTGCCATTTTAATCATGTTTAACTGTATAATTTGGTGGTATTAATTATATTTACAATGTTATACAACCATACCATCATCTATTATCAAAACCCTTTCATCACCCCAAATAGAAACTGTGCTTATTCAGCAATAGCTCCTACTTCCCTCTCCTTCCAGCCCCTGGTAACCTCTGGTAACCTCTAATCTACTTCCTATCTCTATGAATTTGCCTACTGTAAATATTTCACATAATGGTATCGTACAATATTTACTCTTTCACGGCTGGTTTATTTCACTTAGCATAATGTTTTCAAGATTCATCCATCTTGTATCATGTATCAGTACTTCATTCTTTTCTATGGCTGAATAATATTCCATTGTATGTACATACCACATCTTGTTTATCCATTTATCTTTTTGTTTGTTTGTTTTTTAAGGATAGGGTTTCACCATGTTGTCCAGGCTTGTCTCAAACTCCTTATCTCAGGTGACCCGCTAACCTTGGCCTTCCAAAGTGCTGGGAATCACAGGCGTGCACCATCGTGCCCAGCCTATCCATTTATCTTTTGATAGACATTTTGGTTGTTTCTACCTTTTGTCTATTGTGAATAACGCTGCTATGAACATTAGTGTACAAATAATTGTTTAGGCTGTTGTTTTCAATTCTTTTGGGTATTGTATTAGATCATTCTTGCATTGCTATGAAGAAATATCTGAGACAACTAACCAAAGAAAAAAAGATTTAGTTGGCTCAGTTCTGCAGGCTGTACAGAAAGCATAGCAGCATCTCCTTCTGGGGAGGCTTGAGGCAGCTTCCAGTCATGACAGAAGGCAAAGTGTGCGGAGCAGGCATGTCACATGGCAAAAGCAGGAGCAAGAGAGGAAGTGGGGAGGTGCTACACACTTTTAAATTTAAATAATCTCGTGAGAACGGACAATCTCTAGGACAGCTGGAGATAGTGTTAAGTCATTCATGAGAAAGCACACCTATGATCCAGTCACCTCCCACCAGGCCCCAACTCTAACACTGGGGATTACATTTCAACATGAGATTTGCATAGGGACAACAGTCAAACTATATCAGGTATATACTTAGGAGTAGAATTACTGGGTGATAATTCTATTTTACTTTTTGAGAAATTGCCAAATTATCTTCCATAGCAGTTGAACCATTTACATTCCCACCAGCAATGTACTAAGTTTCCAGTTTCTCCACATGTTCACCAACACTAGTTATTTTTTCTTCTAATTATAGTCATTCTAGTAGGTACAAAGTGATATCTCATTGTGGTTTTAGCATCTTTTCAGGTGTTTATTGACCATTTACATGTATTTTTTTTAGAGAAGTGTCTACTTAAGTCTTTTGTCCATAAAAAAATTTATTTATCTTTTAGTTGTTGAGGTGTAGGATTCTTTATATATTCTGTATATTAGTTCTTTGTCAGATATATGGTTTGCAAACATTTTCTCCAATTTTTTTTTATCTTTTCTGCTATATATTTTACTGCTATATATTTCGCAAACAATAGCAAATCTAGAGGAAATTCTTTAATTCCTTTCCACAGTGCTTTGTAGTTTTCAGTGCACAAGTCTTCTGCCTTCTTGGTTAAGTTTATTTCTAAATATTTCATTCTTTTGGATATTACTGTAAATAAAAATTTCTTAATTTCTGTTTCAGATTTTTTACTGCTAGTGTGTAGAAACACAACTGATTTTTGTGTGTTGATTTTGTATTCTGAAGCTTTGCTAAATTTGTTTATTAGCTTTAAGAGGCTATTTTTTTTTTTTTTATTCTTTAGGGCTTTGTACACTCAAATCACTTGCAAGTAGAGATAGTTTTACTTCTTCCTTTATAATTTGGATTTATTTTATTTCTTTTTTCTTGCCTAATGGGTCTGGCTAGAATTGCCAATACGTACTATGTTTAATAGAAGTGGCAAACACAGGCCTCCATGGCTTGTTTCCGGTTTTAGTGGAAAAGTTTGAAATTTTTCTCCATTGAGAATGATGTTAGTTGTGAGTTTTTAATACATGGTTTTTATCATGTTGAGAAAGTTCCTTTCTATTCCTGGTTTATTGAACATTTTTATCATAAAGAAGTACTGGATTTTGTCAAATGCTTTTCTACAACAATTGAGATGATCATGAGTTTTTCACTTCTTCGTTCTATTTCTGTGGTGTATTACATTGACTGATTTTCATATGTCAAACCACTCTTACATTTCTGTAATAAATCTCAGTTGGTCATGATGTATAATTTTTTTAAGGGCTGCTGAATTTAATTTCCTAGCATTTTGTTGGGGATTTTTGTATCTATAATGCATTCATAAGGGACATTTGGCTATAGTTTTCTTGTATTGCCTGTTTAGCTTTGGTATCAGGGTAATGTTGCCTTCATAGAATGACTCAGTAAGAGTTCTGTTTCTCATGTATATTTTGAAGGAGTACAAGAAGGATTAGTGTTATTTCGTTCCTAAGTGTTTGGTAGAATTCACCAGTGAAGTCATCAGTTCCTGGGCTTTTCTTTGTTAGGAGAGTTTTGGTTGCTGATTCAACCAAAACTGAGTATCATTACTTTTTATAGATCAGGTCAGATTTATTCTTTCTTCTTGAGTCCATTTTGTTGGTTTGTGAGCTTCTAGGAATTTGTTTCATCTAGGTTATCCAATTTTTTGACAGATAGCTATTACACATATTCTCTAATAATCATTTTTATTCCTATAAATCAGTAGTAGCGTCTTTCATTTCTGATTTTAGTAGTTTGAATATTCTCTTCCCTTAAGTTAATCTAGTTAAAGTTTTGTCAACTTTGTTGATCTCTTCAAAGAGCTTATTTTTTGTTTCATTGATTCTATTGTTTTTCTATTCTCTATTTCATTTATTTTTGCTGTAATCCTTATTATTTCCTTCCTCTTTATGGCTTCAAACTCAATTGAACATAAAGTATTAAGGAATTGGCTTTTTTCTCAAATGTCTAACGTGTAAGAATAAATATGTCTAGAATTATCAAACAGCAGCCTGTTTGTCAGATTTACTGTTTAATCCATGTAAACAGCTTTCATATAATTCATGATACAATATTACTATATCCTTTGGAAGACACTTAGGAGAGACAAAAAGGTCATTGGGTAGAACTACCCTAGATTGAATGTTAAGGCCATTTTCTAGTTAGCAGGACTTGTGGTAGACTGAGAGAGAATAATATCATGGACCTCTTGGGTGTATACAGGAAAAACTGAAAAAAACTGAAATAAAAAAATATTATTTTTATAGATCATAATGTCATCATGAAATGTATCAATTTGATCTATTTCTGAAGAAATGAGGCACAATGACACAGTCTGAATGTTTGTCTCCTGAAATTTTATGTTGAAATTTGATCCCCCATGTTGGAGGTGGGGCCCACTGGGAGGTGTTTTGATTACAGGGGCACCAAGTCTCATGAATGACTTGGTGCTGCTTCATGGGATTAAGTTCTCACTCCTACTTCCCATGAGATCTTATTGTTAAAAAGAGTCTGATACCTTCCTCCCCTCTCTTGCTCGCTTCCTTCCTCATCATGTGATACAGGGGTTCCCCTTTGTCTTCCACCATGATGGAAGCTTCCTGAGGCTCTTAACAGAAGCATATGCTGGCACCATGCTTCTTGTACATCCTGCAGAATTGTGTGAGCCAAATAAACCTCTTTTCCTTATATAATACCCAGCCTCAGGTATTCATTTATAGCAATATAAACAGACTAAGACACATGATGAAGACCCTTTGATATTCTATGAACTTTGATTTATCTCCCTCAGAGAAGAGCATGAATCTAAGTGATGCCATTAATGTAATGTGGATTCCACAACTCTTCTCAAAGATGTGGCCCATATGTTCTTAATAATGGCTTTCTAAGAATCTGTTCTGGAGGGGTAACTTCTCTCTGATTTTTATGTGCATCTCCTGCTTAGCTTACACATTTCACCTTGCCTACACACCTGTCCTGACTGTGATAACCTCCATCATCACACATCTGATCTTACCTGCCTACTTCCTACATTTCCTAGTGCTTCCCATGCTTCATAAATCATGATCATAAGCCAGAGACACAAGGTCATAGCTAAAGAGATGGGATCAGAAATCACCCTCTGTGATTTTCTATTATTCTCAACAGGTAACTTCAACAAAACCAAGAAAAGCATGAAAGGACATCCTAAGGGGTCAGGTGAGGTTGCAGTGGGGTTAATTGGTGAATAGTTTCTTTATGCCAATTAGGATTTCTGCAGAAAACAATGAAACACTGTTTTAAACAGTACAGACATTTTAATTCCTTACAGAAGCCCATGGTAGACACACTCTAGGTTTAATCCATCAGCTGAATATCATTAGGGACTTAGGTTCTTTCCCCTTTCTGCTCTGTCATCTCACTGTGTTGGTTTTATTTTCAAGCTAGCTCCTCCCTGGTAGCAAGATAATTGCAGCAGGTCTAGTTATCATACGGGACATGCTGTTGCCCAGGGTAGTGATCCCTTCCTTGGATTTCTTTCTCATTTTAAGAACAAAATGTTTTAAAAAATTATATTTAAAATTATTGGCATCTGTCAATTGAAAGATGTCAATCTCTTTCATTTTTTCAAATCACTAATAACATTTATTAAAAACAAAATGTCTGTTGTAAAATAATTTATTTTAATAAAATTAAAGTTGTTGAGTGAGCTCAGGTTTTTAGAAGTGGGAGAGGAGGGGTACATAGATTAGTGAAAGATGAGAAGCTAGTGGGGCTCAAGTCCAGCAGGAGCAGAAGTTTGGAGCCAGGACTTCCTGGCCTCTCAAGGTTTTTTTTAACCTCCTTACCTCCAAATGATTTGTGCTATATAACTTTTCCTGGCTAAACTTTCTTAATCTCAACTGTTTCACCTAATCAATAAAAACTACGATACCACCTTCAAAATATCAATTTTCAGCATTTCATTCGCTGAATATCATTTCCTTTCCTTCCAGACTATTTTACTGTGTCAAATTCAATATTCCTTTGACTCAATAGCATCTCAAATCTAGTGACCCCATAAAGAGTTGAAGCTTTATTACCCCATTATTTGTTTATTTCTTAGGACAAGAAAAACAAACTTTCCCTGAAACTCCCCAGTAGACTGCTCCTCATATCTCATTGGCTAGAACTGAGTTGCATGCGCATTCCTAAAACAAGGCTGGTAAGAAAAGTAGTTATCAAGATTGGTTTACACCAAATCAGGATTTTCTCCTGAGGAGAGGATACAGTGAGCTTCTCGGGAGGCAAACATAAAGTGAGCTTCCCAGGAGGCAAAGACCTATACATTTCAAAGATTCCGAAGAAAAACATAGAATAAATATTGGGTCGTTAACTAATAGTAAGTGCTACAGTATTCATGTACAATTTATCCTTTTAGCCCTAGCAACAAGTGACACTTTCTGAAGCCATTATTCATTTGTCAGAAATAGGGCAAGTATCAGGAAAAGCACCACCGAAATAACTTTGTTTCCATTGATTGCATTCTAGAACTGGTTCTAGCAAATATTTGTTGAATTACTTTAGGTAAAGCATCTAGCTTCTTTGTCTTGATTACCAATCTACAATATGAGATAAATATTATTCTGCACACTTCCTGGGAGAGCTGGGAAGATAAAATGAGATAATTATACTACATAAAGCAAAGCAATATACTTTCATATTTTAGCTTCCCATGCTGCCTATTTGTCCTATTTTCATTTACTCATTCACACTTTTCAACAAATAGTTACTGTCAGTTTGCTTAATGTAAGATGTGGGATAAATATTTTCATGATGGCCCCTTATCTCTTTTTTCAATATTTTCAAGATGGCTTCTTATCTACCTTATCTTTTGGAGTACTGAATCAGATTACACAGCAAAGGAAGAATGAAAACGTGAGATGGGATCATAAGGGATGTTGTTTGTGGAACCATAACGGTTGCTTCAATTTGAGTGTAAACTGTCCTTTTTACTGAAGCAACTGCAACCAAGTGTGTGTGTTCACAGGTGCCTATATTGCTCTTTTGGCTTAGGTATTGTTTGGGTTTTAACACTGACTGATATATCATATAGACAAAGCAACTCAATCAAAGAAAGATGGGTCTGTATACAACAAAAGTGAACAAAATCTGAAAGAAAAAAGGTTCATACACGGCCCATTGAGGCAACATGAAATGGACATTAATGGGCTAAGAAAAAAAAAGGATTTCTTGAAGAATAAAGAACTTTAGTTTTGAAAGTTCTCTGTTGTTTAAAATTAGCTGGATGTGGTGGCCTGCACCTGTAGTCCCAGCTACTTGGGAGGCTGAGGTGGAAGGATCACTTGAGCCCAAGAGGCTGAGATTGCAATGAGCTGAGACTGTGCTGTTGTACTACAGACAGCCTCCGGCATGACAGAGCCAGACCCTGTCTCCATAAAAATAAAAATTAAAAAAAATACTAAGAGGGAGAAAGTTCTCTATTGTTTGAAATAATAAGAAAATGTTAATGGCTTTAAAGCCAGCTAACCCCCAATAGTCCTAAAGATAGAATAGCTCCAAAAGATTTTCCAATTTTGGAAAACTACCATTTCATTTAAAAAGTTGTTTTCTTTTTTTGTTAACCCTAATATTTCCACATCCTAGAAAACTAACATTTCAGAAAAAAATAAAATGGTAAAACACAATTGCTATCATCTATGCCTGTTCTGGAAAAATACAGAGAGGAAGACAGTTTTTGTTGTTGTTTTTTTTAACCAGGATTTGGAAACCTATTATTTATCTTTGTGATAGAATAACAATATGTGTTAGATGGAGGGTAATTCTGGGGGAAATTATGTTTCTGAACAACAATGTTAGTTTGTGCAGGAAAATCACCATAGAGCAGGACTAGAAAGTGTATAGCTACAGTTTCCCTCTTATAAATGGGAATAGCAAAACCTATAAAGAATATTGGTAATTTAAATCCACCATAATTTTGCATCTGGTTTCTCAAGTAGTTATGTATAATTAAAACCAACATTTGCTGGGGGGAAATAATTACCAACATCAAAGTCCTAGGATGTGTCAAGGCACCAGAAGAGAAGTTTTATCACTGTAAAATAACTCCCTTGGCAGAGCAAGATAGAGACTGTAAACAGCAGGTTACTTCAATGGTTATGTGTTATTCAGTGATGTTCTCTACATTAACTGAAGCACAACTCAAGCAATTCAAGTTAGCTCTGATACGCTAGAGAACAATCTAGCAGTTAGCTTTCAGTGCTGGTGTGGTTCCTTTTAAGCAAAGGTAGCTTGTAGTATTCAGACTTGTGATCTACGTAGCCTCCACATTTAAGTGAGGTTAAAGGGACTGCTATTGGAACATGGATCACTCCAGTCCTAACTGTACAAATGGACCCCTCTTCTGTTCGCTTCCACTGCAACAAAAAGCAAATAAACACTAAATCAACATCTGGCAACTGTTAAAAGAGGAATGATGCAAGAGCAGGGCAGAAAGATAAGAAAGCTCAAACTTTCTTGGCATAGGCACAAAGTTCATTGCTTAATGTAGTTATAAGATAATAAATATTTATGAAAAACTATTTGTCAGTTTATTTCATTAAGAGATACGTGATAATAAGAAACACTTGCCGGGCGTGATGGCGCAGTGCCTCTAGTCCCAGGCTGAGGCTGGAGGATCTCTGGAGTCCAGGAGTTCTGGGCAGTAGTGTGCTATGCCGATCGGGTGTCCGCACTAAGTTCAGCATCAATATGGTGACCTCCCGGGAGCGAGGGATCACCAAGTTGACTAAGAAGGGGTAAACCGGCCCAGGTCAGAAACGGAGCAGGTCAAAATTCCCGTGCTCATCAGTAGTGGGATCGCGCCTGTGAATAGCCACTGCACTCCAGCCTGGGCAACAAAGTAAGATCCCATCTCTAAAAAGAAAAAAAAAAAAGAAAAAAGAAAAAAAGAAACACTTTAATTCTGTTTAATAAAAGCAACTGATATTTGGGAACAAGAACTGTATAAAGTCTTTATGTAAGCTGTTTCATTTAATCCCCTCAACAGTTTCATGGCTAGGTGTTATTATCCCCACTTTATAATGAAAAAGAATTGAAGCAAAAGAATTTGTTTACTATCTCACAGACAATAAGAGATGAAGCTGGAATCTGAAAACCGCAAAGTCTAACTTCAGAGACCATGTTCTTAGACAGTATTGTATATGCTTACATAGACAGCCTTGCTGTTTCCCTATAGAATTTAGCTGTTTTGGGGTCAGGTAAAGATTCTGAACAATAACCTATTAAAAAGCCCAGCTGCTGATTTGAGTATGTATGTACATGAGAGGAACATAAGAGAAACGTATGGATCTGGAGTGGTGGTAAATGCAGAGCATGTTTGTTTCGTAAAGCAGATTAACTCATACTTAATAATGGAGTAAATCTGTTGGGCCATGACTCAATGCACCCAAGTTATCCAGATTGCTATATCTCTACTCTCTAAGCCTTCGGGATCAACAAACACAAAACTTTTAGGGTGCTGTCTCACTGATGTCCGCGTGAGCTCTGGTAGTCCAGGTCAAGATTATACCAAAGATTCAATGTAAGTCCCTTTCCAAGTTCTCTGCTTTCCTATTTCTTTTCAAACTCAAATGGAAAAAAAAAATCCAAGAAACAAAAAACCTTGGGCTTCAAGAAGCATCCTGCAGCAAGGCCCAGCCATGTGAATTTTCAACAACCGTCTCAGGCGGATCTCATGCAGATAGTTCAGGCACTATACTTTGAAAAACACAGTATCACAGGGTAGAGATAGTGATATGAGAGTCATCTGTAAAGGCTGTCCTGGTTTGGCACCCTGGGAGGCTAACGTTCAGTCTGGGTTTCATTCACACCCAAAACAACTAAAAAAGCGAAGGAGTCTGAGTCAATCCCTGAGGGTCGGGCTAAGAGGAAACTCGCCCACTCTGCGGGGCAGTGACGCCGGCTCCATCTTGACGGCTGCCACAAGCTCCTCAGGGTTTTCCGCTGGGTCCTCCCTTGCCACAGGTCTACAGGGATACTCCGAGCTTTCCTCCCGGACGCAGGACACTACGCCAGCCGCCAGGACCTCTTCGAAGGCAGCGCAGGCGCAACCCGAAGGCCACGGGCCGGAAGCGCCCCCCGGGACCCGCCCCCTGGTCACCGGAGCCGGAAGCTGCGCATCCGCAGCCGGCGCGGCGCGCTCCACGCACCGCCCCGCATCATGCTCCGCGCGCCCCGCTGCCTCCTCCGGACCTCCGTAGCGCCTGCCGCGGCCCTGGCTGCGGCGCTGCTCTCGTCGTTTGCACGCTGCTCTCTTCTAGAGCCGAGGGACCCGGGGGCCTCATCGCTCAGCCCCTATTTCGGCACCAAGACTCGCTATGAGGATGTCAGTCCCGGGCTGCTGGCGGGCACCGAGGCTCCGTGGCGGGACCCTGAGCTGCTGGAAGGGACCTGCACCCCGGTGCAGCTGGTGGCCCTCATTCGCCACGGCACCCGCTACCCCACAGCCAAACAGATCCGCAAGCTGAGGCAGCTGCACGGGCTGCTGCAGGCCCGCGGGTCCAGGGATGGCGGGGCCAGTAGTACCGGCAGCCGCGACCTGGGTGCCGCACTGGCTGATTGGCCTTTGTGGTACGCGGACTGGATGGACGGGCAGCTGGTGGAGAAGGGACGGCAGGATATGCGACAGTTGGCGCTGCGTCTGGCCTCTCTCTTCCCGACCCTTTTCAGCCTTGAGAACTACGGCCGCCTGCGGCTCATCACTAGCTCCAAGCACCGCTGCGTGGATAGCGGCGCCGCCTTCCTGCAGGGGCTGTGGCAGCACTACCACCCTGGCTTGCCGCCACCCGACGTCGCAGGTGACCCCCCCCCCCGGGCGGCCTGTGTACTGTCCCGGTCCTAACACCCGCCCTGGATCCTCCCCCGCCTCCCACAGACCCTGGGCTTTTCCGATCCCCCCAGCGGTCTCCTCTGCTCCCAAGCCTCGGTCCCTCAGGCTGTGTCCTACATGTCGCGGGATATTACGGACTTGGCTATCTCTTTTTCCCCTTACACGTATGTTCATTTATTCATCAGGTGTAAATTCAGCACCTTCTACACGCTGCCTGCTTTAGTGGAGTTGGGGATCCAGCAGGAAAGGGGACAGACGAGGTCTCCTGCAGTTTTTGTGCTCCCATTCCCAAACTGAACTGCCCCTTCGAGCGCCAATCCATCCCTTCCCCCTTCCCTGGAGTCTAGTTTCACTGTTGGGCGCACGTTTTAAAAATCGAATCTAGAATTTTCTTCCTCAGGTTTTGCTTCTGATACTAGTTTTTCTTCCTTTCTTTTTTTTTTTTTAACTCATCTTTTTTAGATGACAGTTTTCGACCTACACTCTCTTTTAAGAACCTGATCTCAAGCTTTTGTGTCCTCCTTTTTTCTTATGTTTTGATCATGTTTTTACCGTAGCGTTCCTGTCATTGTAGCTGTGGTCCATAGTCACACGGAGTAACTTATTTATTCCATTAATTGTACTTTTTCGAAGTTTGAGAGATCATCTAGTAAGGCCCTTTTATTTCGCAGATGAAGAAGCCAAGCCCAAGAGTATACCTTCTTAATTATCCTTCTCTAGTTTAAAGTCTAGAATCCAGGTCTTCTGCTTTCCTAGAATGATTCTTTTTCTCTTAGAAAATGTTGTAATCGTTACAAATAATAATGATAGCGAGCACCTAATGCCTATTGTATGCCAGATATGCCTCACATTTATTTTACAAAATCCTTACAACCACAATCAGGATTTGATAGTATTTTCCCCCTATCTCAAAGATGAGGAAATGGGTACACAAACACACTAAATAATTTGCCCATTTTCATGGAACCCAGAAAGTCTGATTCAGAGCTTTTTCTCTTAACCATTATGCTATACAGCGCCCATTTGTCCAATAACATACCTGATAAGAATAAAAACATGTAATATTTTTGTACCACAAAGATGAACAAGTGTTAATAGTTTCTTGATCACTTTTAACGCCATAACTGAAATGAGGATTATCGTTTAGCTTCAAAGCCAAAGTGAAAACTTAGAAGTAGGCTGGCTTGTAATTTCTTCTGTAGCTGTTGAACAGTGAAACCATCTGTAAGGGATTTCTCCACTGATTCTGTGTCATTTAATTGTGGGTAATTCAGTTAGCTGACTTCTGTCTAGTTATTTGTTGGTTTTGTTAAACTATATACCTTTTTCATTAACATGGTGAAAAGTCCTCATAAATCTGTTAAATTAACAGAATGTTGAAAGCAGAACATATTTTAATATAGCACAATATACATATAGTGACCTGCTGAAACAAGTGAATTTTTATTCTCAGATGGCATTGTGAAGACTGGCATTTGTCTCGGAGAGCCAGGGATCAAAATATTACAGTTTAGAATAAGCCCACCCCTGACTGTTTTCAGTGTGAGAGTAAACCCTTTGCCTAGCCAGTTTGTTATTTTCTATAGACAATAGTTTTGCCTGTTATGTTATCTGGGCTTTTGAGGGATTCTGCTGAATTAGATTTTGTAGCTTTATAGAAACAGAACAATGCCTTTGTTTTTGTTTAAACACCAGTGATAATTAGATAGTAACAAGGATAAAATATTCAGATCCACTTGGGAAATCATATTTTAGAGGCCACAGAAAAAGGTGACAAAGTTCGCATATTTTCCTAGTCAAGATATTTTCTTAAGAATTGTGATCCAGTTGACAATTACAGTGGGCAGAATTATTTATTTCAAGAGACACACTTAAACATACATATTGGTATATTTTTTTACATACACACCCAAAGCCCAGATATAACTAAATTCAATTTTCGCATATTTTATGTACAAAAATGATATACTTGGTGTTCTTTTCATGGTAAATTATTGGAGAAATGATTGAAAAATATGTGTTTTGAATATGACTGAAAAAAACTTAAAGGGCACGCCAGTAGTTGAAGCATGATTATGACTGCTTCTCAGATTGGGGGAATAATGTAATTTATTAAATTCTAAATGGAAAGTTATCTGGGGGCTTCAGTTAGAAGATAAACCAAGTCACAGGCACCTAGCACAGTGAGGCACAGGAGACCCAAAACATCAGTGCGTTTTGTGCTGTTGTCAGTAGTTTCTGTCCAAAGCAGAATCTTTTGTGTCACAGAGTTGGGAAAGTTAATTGAGAAAATAAGATACTCTGTTTAGACTTTGGCTTAGGGTGAAAAATAGATTCCGTATGCTGAATTCTCTCTCACCTTGTAAGTAGAAACTTTGCTGATTTTTAGTTTGCTTTCTAAAGCTTTCCATGCCTGACAGAAACAGTACTTACTAATGTATAATGCAGTTTCGTTTGCAGCACATTTAATCTTTAATCTCTATTTCTTTTTTTAAAGAAAAAAAATTTTCTTTTTTACGTTTTGTTTGAATCTTTGCTACAAAGACATACCCAATCAATCTCTATTTCTTTAGTCTTTTCCAGCTGTTCTCATGCATTACAGTCATTACAAATGGGGAATAATTTGACCCTGTGACTTTCCCGATCAATATATGCTTATTTCTGATATGCGGATTAGTAAGATGTTGGTGTTCCTTTTTCACACTTAACATTATCAATAATTTGAAACTGTCATTTGTGTCAGTGATTTACAAACATATATATGTAAATTTTTTTTTCTCTTTCAGATATGGAGTGTGGACCTCCAAGGGTTAATGATAAACTAATGAGGTTCTTTGATCACTGTGAGAAGTTTTTAACTGAAGTGGAAAGGAATGCTACAGCTCTTTATCACGTGGAAGCCTTCAAAACTGGACCAGAAATGCAGAACATTTTAAAAAAAGTTGCAGCTACTTTGCAAGTGCCAGTGAATGATTTAAATGCAGGTAATGTGCCTGTTTTTTTTGTTTTTTTGTTTTTTGTTTTTTGAGACAGAGTTTCGCTCTTGTTACCCAGGCTCTAGTGCAATGGCGCGATATCGGCTCACCGCAACTTCCGCCTCCCGGGTTCAGGCAATTCTCCTGCCCCAGCCTCCTGAGTCGCTGGGATTACAGGCACGCGCCACCATGCCCAGCTAATTTTTTGTATTTTTAGTAGAGACGGAGTTTCACCATGTTGACCAGGATGGTCTCGATCTCTTGACCTCGTGATCCACCCGCCTCGGCCTCCCAAACTGCTGGGATTACAGGCTTGAGCCACCGCGCCTGGCCCCGCCTGTTATCTTTTGCTTGAACTTCTGGTTTAAATAATTTTGAACTGTGAAAATGAAAAAAATAAGGAAACAATTTTTTTTAAAGACCCACAATTGATTTACATTAAGAAAATACTATGTTCTAGGTCAAAAAAATTGAATACCTTGTGCTTTCTATTTACTGTTTTTAGATTCATATTCTTCTTTTTAAATTGATACACAAGATTCTAGCTATATTCTGGAGGTTTTTTTGAGGGCATGGTATAGAAAACCTCAACTGTAAGTATTATTTTTAAAACAATCTTTTCTGAATTTCCTCCTCATAAAGTGATACAAATAAAAAAATCATATAAATTCTTCAGCATTTGAAGCAGTTCAGAAGTACCTGTTAATGTGTAAGAGGGGTAAGTTTTAGAAAGTGAAAAGCAAAATACTTTGATTTTTTTTGTCTTTTATATGTAGAGATGCTGAGAAGATGAGCAGTCATGTCTGTCATAAGTTATTGCAGTGCATGGGCTGACCATGCAACTTAACATCCAAACTGGTGGGACACTTTCAAAAGTGAAAGGGAACACTTTTAATAATTTTGCCAGGAAAGCAGGTGGGAAACCAGGACACATGGCCACCTAGCAATGGGAGATTAAGAAAATAAGATTTTTTTCTGTTTTCTAGGAATGTATATTCCATAGGGCAGATGTTGACAAAGATACATGCAAAGATTGTAAATTTCATTATACTCTCAATTAATTTCCAAAAGATTGGAAGTAGGTGTTAGGGAAAAAAATAGATTAGAACTTGTTAGTCACAGGGCCTTGATGCTTTATGGGGACCAAAAAGATGTCTGTACTAGCATTTGAAATTGAATTTTTTTTCTTTCTCCAAACTGGCTATACGTTGGCATCACATATGGAGCTTTGAAAATTATTTATTTTATTGGGAAATAATTCAAACATGAAGATAACAAACAAGGCTAATGTAATGAATATCCCTATATCCACAACTTGGTTTTATTAAATTTTAACATCATACTTCAGTTAGTTGCCTTAAATAAATTGAGGTCCATTCGTCCCTTTCCTGGATCTCATTCTTCTTCCTTTCTTGCCAGTGCTAATAATTGTCATGAATTAAGCATTTGTATTATCTCATGACAGTTTTTATACATAAATGGGATATTGTCTTGCAGATTTTAAAACTCTTAAGAGTGGTATCAAAGTTTATACCAGTCCAAAATTTGATTTTTATGCAACTTTTTGTTTTTGATTTAATGTTTGTAATTCTAGTTCTATATTTTAAATGTATGTATTTCATTCTATAACTATACCAATATTCAGCCATTATTCTGTTAGTAGACATTTAGGTTTGTTGGAAAAGATTTTTTTAAAATTGATTTTTAGTGTCTGAATGGGCAAAAATTACATATTTTACTGATGGAGTAACTGACAGCAACTTCTTTTTGGAGGCAATATTAAGTATAGTAATTCAAATAATGGATTCTGGAAATGGACTATTTGCATTTGAATCTTGACTCTACTATCCTATTAAATAACTCTGATTTTTGACAAGTTTGTTAATATCTTTATGCCACAGTTTCCTTCTCTGTAAGATGAATGTGGAAATTATTCTTGTCTTGTAGGATTATTGCAAAGATTATATAAGATTAATTCATACAAAGCATTTAGTACTTAGTATAGTAATTGCTCAATAAATACTTTTGCTATTTAAATTCCCTTTTGTTTGCATAGAGGGATGATGTTTATATGTATTTTCAGTAACTTAACTATTTTTACTTAACTATATTTTTATCTATAGACAAATATAGAAGTGTCTCATTCTTTTAAATCCTGTGTTATTTCATGGGACATATGAATGACTCAATTTGCAAGTCAATGCTAGTTAAATTATTTAACCCATCATCAAATTTTACTGCTGTAAGTAGCTATTGCTAATGCAGTCCAAATTCTTTTTATAGGAAACCATTTTCCCACTGAGGTTTTTCTTAGTTTTTAACTCTTTCAGGTAATGATACAATAAACATTCTTATAGTCTGTTTTTCAAACTTGAGAGTTTATTTGTAAGATAAAATAGGTAAGGCTGGGTGCGGTGTCACAACCTGTAATCCCAGCCCTTTGGGAGGTCAAGGCAGGTGGATCACTGGAGTCCAGGTGTTCGAGACCAGCCTTGGCAACATGGTGAAACCCTGTCTCTACCAAAGATACAAAAATTGGCCAGTCTCATAACCTAGTCTCCAAATAAATAAACATATAGATGAAAAAAAAATTTTTTTAATATAAATAGGTGAAATTGCTGGGTTAACATGCATGAATATTTTACATTTTGACATATACTTGGAAATTGTTCCCTGAAGGTGTAGTAAAAATTTATATCCACAGTATATGAAAGTGCTTGTTTTCCCATATCATCAGACAGTAGATATAGTGATTTTAATTTTCTCCAGTTTGACTAATGAAAAATAATACCTAGCTTTAATTTACATTTCTTTGATTACTTCTGAAAGTGAACATCTTTTCATGTTTAGTAGCCATTTGCATTTCTTCTGAGAATTGCCCCTTCATAACTTTGTTCATTTTCTATTTATTTTTATTTTCTTATGAATCACAAATACTTTTTATGTGTTACGGATAGATTAATTTTATCTTTTAATACTTCCTGACAAAGAATTCATCCTTTGCTTGTTGTATGTTGCTAATATTTTAATTTCTTGCTTGTATCTTAGGTTTGTTGATGATGCCTTTGATTGCACAGAGGTTTATGTCTTTTATATAGCCATAATCTGTCTCTTCATTATGGCTTCTGAGTGTTTTATTTTGAACAGGAATTCTTCTACCTCAAGATTATTATATGTTCCTATTGTCTTCCCTTTTTTTTTTTTTCTTAGGGGAGTGGAGGGAAAGCGTCTATTTTGCTCTTTAAATGTTTAAATTTCTTATCCACCTGAAATATTTTTGAGGTTCTAAAACATTGACCAAGAAATCAGAAGCGTCGTAACAGATATGTCAGAGCCATAACTTAAATAATATAATGTATCTAACCTCTTTACTTTGAAAGGGGGGAAATTGACACTTAGAGAGCTTACCCAGGACAATGAGTGACAAAGTCAGGTCAGTATTCATCTGATACTTTTTCTCCCTGTACTCTGAAGAGGTTTTTGGTAAATTATTATTTTTATTTCCAGTAAACTCTCTTTCAGTTAAAGAATATACCATTTAGGCTGACTTTCATAGTTTCGGAATTCGAACTTTGAGTGTAAATAAGCTAGGTCCTTTCATCAAAGGTACCTGGTACTTACAAGCCACTATATTGTATCAGGTATTAAGATTATTAAACCTTTTCTTTATATAAGCCAAGTTTTTGATGGCTTTTCTGTATATTCTCAATGAAATACATTTTTTGATAATATATACTGCCTCAGGGGAATTCTTTAAACCCAGAACTAGTGCAAAATGCATGTAACATCAGTTGATTTTTGCTCCCATTTTCCTTTAAGAAAAGAGGAAAGGCAGTAAAATTAAAGAAAAATCAAAGCAATGGAGGCAACCACTGCAGTTGACTTCTTTTCTCTCTAGTATTAAATATCACCTACTTCCCGTTGACTAGAGAGCAGCAGCGTTTTTATTTGCTAACAAAGGCTACTTTTTATAGCCCAAGCATTCATTCCCTTATCCCTTCTCTTCAATACCCATATGTATATCAAAGTAATGTAATCAGCAAATTAACAGTGTAAAAATTCTAGATAACTTATTCTGAAATCCACTTCTGAAATAATTTGAGCAGCTAAGTTTGAAAAACTGATGTTGGTACCAGTATTTCTGTCTTTAGTGTGTGATTTTTCGCTTTTGCTTCTCCTCCTTGGCTGTTTCACCTTTTTCCTTCCCCCTCACTTACCCTGCACTTCTTCCATCTCTGTCTCTGTGGTCTTCTCTCTCGTTTTATATCTTTTCTGTACCTACTGCTGCTTCTTAGTTATCAAATGAATTGTATAATTTTAAAAAACTGTTCAATAAATGTACTTTGTTATTTCTAATTTTCAAGTCGGGTACTAAAACTTTTATAACCTTAGTCCCCCTCCTTGAACCCTCTAAAATTAACAAAATCATATTGAGTTTTATATAGCAAGTCCCTGGGTTACACTTTTTGTTGATGTTGCTAGGGAAATATGCACTTAACAAGTAATTGGCGAGGCAGGAGAATTGCTTGAGTCCAGGAATTCGAGGTTGTAGTGAGCTATAATCACCATTGCACTCCAGCCTGGACAACAGAGCAAGACCCTGTCAAAAAAAAAAAAAAGCAGAAATAAGTTACCAATTACAGAACACTTCTTAATTTTATTGGACTGAAATTTATACTTCCTCATGGTTTCTTCCTGATAGTTCCAATTCTGCCCCCTTAGATTATACAGAACAAGTCTCTTAATTCTTTGATAGCCAGGAAGAAACTAAATTATTTCTTCTCCAAAACAAACATGTCCATTTTATTGAGCTATACCACACATGGCATTCTACAGATATTTAGACTTTGAAAAATTATGGTAAATAATGACCCACAAAATATTACCTTTTTGTCTCCCCAGATTTAATTCAAGTAGCCTTTTTCACCTGCTCATTTGACCTGGCAATTAAAGGTGTTAAATCTCCTTGGTGTGATGTTTTTGACATAGATGATGCAAAGGTAAGTATTGTTTTTGCAGTTTCTTTGCTTTAAAAAAATTTTTTTTTGGCTTGTTTGCGTTTGGTTACTTGAAGCAGCTTTTCAGAAAATGAGCAGTTAGGGAACATAAACTGTCTTGTGACTAACTCCCAATTTTCCTTAAATAAAGAGAGATTAAAGGTTCAAATGGGTCCCACCAACTTTTAAATAGTTTAGGTTCATAAAACTCTGGAAACATTTTTTCCATGGTGATTTGGTTTCTAAACCCATTTGCAGACCTACTTTTAACCCATCATCAAATTTTAATGCTTGGAAAGGATTGTAGAGCTGATATAATCCCAAATTCTTCTAATAGGAAGCCAAAGCTCAGAGAGAATAAATGGTTTTCCAAAGTCCTAGTAACTATTTTATAGTAGTTTTCGTGGGAAATTGTGTTACGTGTTTTACAATGAACACTCATATGTCCTTTGCCTATATTTACCAGTTGTTAACCTTTTTTGCCACATTTCCTCTCTGACTGTCTCTACTATATTACATTAGTTCCCTATTGCTGCTATAACAAGTTACCACAAACTTAGTGGCTTAAAACAGTATAAATTTATTATCTTACAGTTTTGGAGGTCAGAAGTTCAAATTGACTCTTACAGGGCTGAAATCAAGGTATCATAGGGCCATATTCTTTTAGGAAGCTTTAGGAGAACATCCATACCCTGCCTTTTCAGATCTCCAGAGGCTGCTTGCATTTTCTATCACTCTGTGAATATCATTTTATAAGAATATCAGTTTATAAGAAATAGGCTGGGTGTGGTGGCTCATGCCTCTAATCCCAGCATGTTGGGAGGCTGAGGCAGGTGGATCACAAGGTCAGGAGTTCCAGCCTGGCCAAGATGGTGAAACCCCGTCTCTACTAAAAATACAAAAATTAGCCAGGTATGGTGGTAGGCACCTGTAATCTCAGCTACTTGTGAGGCTGAGGCAGGAGAATCACTGGAACCCAGGAGGCAGAGATTGCAGTGAGCCGAGATCGTGCCATTGCACTCTAGCCTGGGAGACAGAGCAAGACTCTGTCTCCAAAAAAAAAAAAAAAAGAAAGAAAGAAAAAAAAGAAATGGAATTAAATGGGTCATGGAGTTATGTGTGTTTTCAAGGATTTTGCCAATTTTTTCTAGAATGTCTATACCAATGTACATTCCTTCCAACAGTACCCATTTCCCCATGTCCTTGGCACGCTTTTATTTTTTTTTGCCAAACTGATATGTGAACCAAAGTAACACATTTTCTATTTGACTTCTACCTTCTCGAAATTCTTAAACATTTCTGATCCACTGTTGGTATCTTTCTGTGCTGTAATGAATATTCTTCTTTTTTTCTTTCTTCTATATGTATCCTTGACATCATCTTAATACAATGTTAGAAGAAAGGAGAGGTGAGCACATGTCCTTACTCCACTCTCTTGAGCTGTACTGATCTTGGATGATTGGCTGTGAGCACTTACTAGGTTGCTCTTGCACACCAGCCTCTACATTCCTCCAATCCAAATTTATGATGCAGCATAAATCTCTCTGTGATTTGAACCTTTGGGATCAACTCTTAAATGCTGGAAAGGACAAATGCTATATTATTGTGCAGAATGGTAATTAAACACTGTAACCTTTTCTTAGAGAATCATTAAATCAGGGAATGTGTTATATTGATTAAAATATATTAGAATTGATTTTTTACTTTTTTAGGTATTAGAATATTTAAATGATCTGAAACAATATTGGAAAAGAGGATATGGGTATACTATTAACAGTCGATCCAGCTGCACCTTGTTTCAGGATATCTTTCAGCACTTGGACAAAGCAGTTGAACAGAAACAAAGGTAAGAACTTTTTAAAAAATGTGAAGTATATTTTGAGTTTACTGTTCAACTTCTGGTTTATGATGGGTAATTGTTTCAAAATAGTTTTTGCTTGTGTTTTAAAAAATATTTTAACAGAATGTGATATAAAAGAATTAGATAATGTACATATAGGTTATGAAACATATGAACCTTCTACTCTACCCAAGAACTAAAACATTAATAATAACTGGTATTTGTTTACTTATATGTTCCTCACCTCCGTTTTCCTGCCTTCTTATGCCCTTTCCTTTCTCCAGAAACTACTCTTTGGAATTTTGTATTTGTTATTCCTTTGGCTCTTTAAATCTATTCTGAATGTATTGGTGCCCAAACAATATATTTAGTTTTTCTTGGAATCATACTGCTTATTGTCTTTTGGGATTTGTTTTGTTTCCCCTCACTCCCTGCAACTTTATGTTTATAATATTCAACATATTATTTTGTATAGCTATAGTTCATTTTCACTATAGTACAATAATGTGAATATACCGTAATTTATACCATCTACTCTTTTGTCAATGGGCATTTAGATAATTCCTATTTTTTGCTATTATAGATAGTGTAATTATGAACTCTACTGTGTGTGACTCCTGCTATGAATGTGCAAAATGTTTTTATTTTGAAAGAGAAAAAGCCTTTGTTAATGTTCGTAATTTTTAATTCAAAAGTAATTTTTCATGACTTGAACCTTTGATAGAACTTCAGTTCCATTTTATTTGACAGATTTTGTTCAGTGAAGGCTTATACACTTAAAACTGGAGACAAAAATTATGCTGTAAAAATTGAGATGGAAAAAACTAGAGATGGCATGTTTCATTGTGTTTCCAGTACTACATTTTCTTTACAAAAATGTATTTTCTTTGTGAATATGACTCTAGTTTGTGGAACTTTCTTGGATTTGTTGGGCGTTCAGGTAGGAAAATCAAACTGAGTATTTAGTTTCTTTACCAAAAACTTGTGTGGAGATTTCATTCAAGGCAAGTATCTTTGAAATAGGAGTTAACTTTTTTCCTGCTCATATAACCCTCAGACTTTATGAGATAATAGATCTTTATTATTTGTTCATTGTTTGTCTTGTTTTTGGATATGAGATATGGTAAACTTAAAACTGTGTCTGGAAAATTTTTAAATCATGTTTGCTATTATATTTTATTCTCAATTTAGTGCCTTAAATAAGAAGTTTATCATTGGTGTTTTATTAAAATAAGTGAGTATTTCTGTATACTGAAAAGTACAAAGCATTTCAGAAAGATGACCCAAATATATGGAAACATATACAATTTTTATGGATTGGAAAACCCAAATTAGTAACCTGTATATTGAATCTCTGTGTAAATCTCAGTACCTTTTTTTTTTAATAGAAATTGAGAAGCTAATTCTACAATATATGCAGAAATTTAAAGGACCAAAAGAGTTAAAAACAATTTTGAGAAAGAACATAGGGACTTAAAGTACCTGACTTCAGAACTTATTATGAAACTGTGTTATAGTCAAATATTAATAGATCGATAGGGTACAATAGGGTCAAGAAATGAACTCAGATATATATGGTAAATTGATTTTTGACAAAGATGCCAAGGTAATACATTGGGGAAAAGGGTAGTATTTTCAACAAATGGTGCAGAAACAATTGGATATACATCTTTTCAAAAAAATGACACCTAGACCCTTCACACTATACACAAAAACAGATTATTTAAAGTAAAATGTAAAGCTGTAAAATTCCTTAAAATACAGAGACAGTGACCTAGATATAAGAACTAAAACTATAAATCTCTTAGAGGAGAACCTAAGGGTAAATATTCATGACCTTGGATTAGGCAAGGATTTCTTAGATGTAACACCAAAAGTGTGATCTGCTAACAAAAGTTCATAAAATGGGCCGGGTGTGGTGGCTCATGTCTGAAATCCCAGTACTTTGGGAGGCCGAGGCAGGCAGATAACCTGAGGCCATGAGTTTGAGACCAGCCTGGCCAACATAGTGAAACCCCGTCTCTGCAAAAAATACAAAAATTAGACGGGCATGTTGGTGTATGCCTATAGTCCCAGCTACTCTGAAGGCTGAGGCAGGAGAATTGCTTGAACCCTGGAGGTGGAGGTTGCAGTGAGCCAAGATTGTGCCACTGCACACCAGCCTGGGCGACAGAGCAAAACTCAAAAAAAAAAAAAAAAAAAACTGATTAAAATGAACATCAGAATTTATAACCTTTACCTTCAAAAGATGCTATTGAGAAAATGAGAAAACCAAGCCAAATATTTGGAGAAAGTATTTGCAAAACATACATGATTAAGGATTGAATCCAGAATATGCAGAATACTTGCAACTCATAGATACCAAAACCACTGTTTTTTAAAAGGGCAGAAGATTTGAACAGATTTCACTAAAGATGTATGGATGGCAAACAAGTACATGAAGCGTTGTTCACTGTCATTAGATATTGAAGCCACAATGATATACCACTAATGAATTTTCTAAATTAGCCAAAATAAAAAAGGGATTGTCTTAAGTGTTGGTGAGATGTGAAGAAATTAGAAACCTCATACATTGCTGCTTGGAATACAAAATTGTATAGCCACTTTGGGAAAGTTTGTAATTTCTTAAAAAGCCAAACATGTATCTTTATGACTTATCAAATTTATTCCTAAGAATATACCCAATAGAAACAAATACACGTATCTGACTCATGTGAATGTTTACAGCAAAATTATTCATAATAGCTAAAAACTATAAACAGCTCAAGTCCTTATCAACTGATAGATGAATAAACACGTGGTACATTCATATGATGGAATACTACTGAGCAATTTAAAAAGAGCAAACTACTTATAGTCAACCAAATGGATGCCTTTAGAAACATGTTAACTGAAAGAGGTCAGATACATAAAACTATATATTGAATGATTCTGTTTGTTTGAAATTTCTAAAAAGCAGAAAACTTTCAAGACAAAAGCAAACAGTGGTGGCCTGGGTCTGGAGGTAGCAGCAGGGATTGACTGCAGATGGGCACAGGGAACCTTTTAAATTAAAAACTTTTTTTTTTTTTTAAGAGGTGGGGCCTTGCTATGTTGTCAGGCTAGTCTCAAACTTCTGGGCTCAACCAGTCTTCCCCCGTCAGCCTCCCAAAGTGTTGGGATTACAGGCATGAGTCACTGCACCCAGCTGAGCACAGATAACTTTTTAGAGTGGTAGAAGTTTTCCCAAACTGGACTGTGATGATTACACACACAGCTGTATACGTAAAGACTTCTAACTCTCTAATTGAAACTGATGAATTTCGTGGTAGTTATGTTTCAGTAAAACTTAATCTGAGTATTTAACAGAAGGATAAAGAAAAATAAAGGAATGATTTAATTTTTTAGTAAAAGCGGGAAAAATTTTAAAGAATAGAAAATTCCATTTTTCTGAATTAGTAAAGTTTTTTTACAAGGCAACACCAAAATACTTATGACATAATGACTGAAAATGTTTTAAAATTATTAGATCACTTCCCTGTGGTGATGCAATATATTGGAAAATATTTGAATTTTTTTTAATGAGGATTTTACAGTGCCATCAGATCATTATGTTTTAAAGCATTTTGAGAAATAATTCAAATACAAGCATGTCTCAAAAATACTGCAAGTTCAACTCCATACCACTGCAAAAAAGTGAGTATCACACTGAAGGGAGTCATGCAATTTTTTTGGTTTCCCAGTATATATAATAGTCATGTTTACACTATACTATAGTCTAGCAAGTGTGCAATAGCATTGTGTCTTAAAAAACAATACATACATACCTTAATTTAAAGATGCTTTGTTACTAAGAAATGCTCATGATCATCTGAGCCTCCAGAGAGTTGTAATCTTTTTGCTGGCGGAGGGTCTTATCTTAGTGTTGATGGCTGTTGACTGATGAGTGTGGTGATTGCTGAGGGCTGGGGTAGCCGTGGCAATTTATTATGAAAGAAAACAGCAATGCAGTTTGCTGCATCGGTTGACTCTTCCTTTCATAGAAGATGTCTCTGTAGCACATGATGCTGTTTAATAGCATTTTACCCACAGTAGAACTTATTTCAAAATTGGAGTCAGTCCTCTCAAACCCTGCCACTGCTTTGTCAACTTTCTCAATCCTTTGTTGTCATTTCAACAATACTCATCTTCACCAAGAATATATTCCATCTCAAGAAACCACTTTGTTCGTTCTTAAGAAGGAACTCCTCGTGTGTTCAATTTTTATTTTTTATTTTTATTTTTTTTTCCAATTTATTTTATTGTATTTTAGGTTTTGGGGTACATGTGAAGAACATGCAAGATTGTTGCATAGGTACACACGTGGCAGTGTGATTTGCTGCCTTCCTCCCCATCACCTACATCTGGCATCTCTCCCCTTGCTATTGCTCCCCAACTCCCCACCCCCCATCGTCCCTCCCCTATTCCCCCCAACTGACCCCAGTGTGTAGTGCTCCCCTCCCTGTGTCCATGTGTTCTCATTGTTCAACGCCCACCTATGAGTGAGAACATGCGGTGTTTGATTTTCTGCTGTTCTGTCAGTTTGCTGAGAATGATGGTTTCCAGGTTCATCCATGTCCCTACAAAGGACCCTAACTCATCAATTTTTATCATGATATTGCAGCAATTCAGTCATCTCTTTGTGCACCCCTTCTAATTTTCTTGCTATTTCCATTACATCTGCAGCTACTTCCTATCATCCATGAAGGTTGGAATCAACCTCTTCAAAATTCCTGTTAATGTTGATCTTTTGATCTCCTCCCATGAATTACAAATATTCTTAATGGCGTCTAGAGTGGTGAAAGCTTTCTGGGAGGTTTCCAGTTTACTTTCCCCAGATCCGTTAAAAGAATCACTGTCCATGACAGCTATAGCCTTCTGAAATTTATTTCTTAAATAAATATTTTTATATGGAAATTTATTTTTTAAATAATATTTCTTAAATTTATTTCACAAATGAAATCAAAATTACTACTTGATCCATGGGATGCAGAATAGATTTTATGTTAGCAGACATGAAAACATTAATTTCCTTGTATATCTCCATCAGAGCTCTTGGATGAACCAAGTGTATTGTCAATGAGCAGTAATGTTTTGAAAGGAATCTTTCTTTCTGAGCAGCAGGTCTCAATAGTAGGCTTCAAATAGCCAGTAAGCCATGCTATATAAAAACAGATGTGCTGTCATCCAGGCTTTGTTCCATTTATAGAGCACAGACAGAGTAGATTTAGCATAATTCTTATGGGCACTAGAATTTTTGGAATGACCAGTGAGCACTGGCCTTAGCTTAAAATCATGAGCTGCATTATCCCCTAACAAAAGAGTCAGCCTATCCTTTAAAGCCAGACATTGACGTTCTAAATGGTATCTTCCAAAAGAAGGCTGTTTTGTCTGCATTGAAAATCTGCTTAGTATAGTGACCTTCAATTATCTTAGCTAGATCTTCTGAATTACTTAGAGTTTCTACATCAGCACTTGCTGCCTCACCTTACATTTTTATGTTATGTAGATAGCTTTTTCCCTCAAACCTCATGAGCCAACCTCTGCCAGCTTCTAACTTTTCTTCTGCATCTTGCTTACCTCTTAGCTTTTATAGAATTGTGGAGAGTTAGGGCCTTGCTCTGGATTAGGCTCTGACTAAGGGGAATGTTACAGCTGTTTGGATTTTCTACTAGACCACTGAAACTTTCCTCCTATCAACAATAACATTCTTCCACTTTCTTATCATCCATGTGTTCACTGGAGTAGCACTTTTAATTTCTTCCAAGAACTTTTCCTTTGCATTTACAACCTGACTTATTTATCCAAAAGGCTTAGCTTTTGTCCTGTTTCAGCTTGGCCTTCATAGCCTTCAGAAGGACATCCCTTCCTCACTAAGCTTAATAATCTCTAGCTTTTGAGTTAAAGTGAGAGATATGTGAGTCTTGCTTTCGTTTGAATATTTAGAGGCCATTGTAGGATTATTAATTGGCCTAATTTCAGTATTGTCATATCTCAGGGAATAGGGAGGCTAGAGGAGAGGGAGGAGGATGGAGAATGGCTAGTCAGTGGAGCAGTCAGAACATATACAACATCTATCCGTTAGGATAGCCATCTTGGGTGGGCTTCATGGCACCCCAAAACAATTACAAAAGTAAACATCAAAGGTCACTGATCACAGATCACCACAACAAATATAATAATAATAAAAAACTTTGAAATATTGTGGTAATTACTAAAATGTGATACACAAAGTGAGCACATGCCATTAGAAAAATTACACGAATGGCCTTGCTTAATTTAGGCTTGCCACAAACCTTCCATTTGTGACAAAATTCAGTATCTACAAAGCACAATAAAATGAGGTAATGCCTGTATCATATACAGTTTACCTACTTAAAGTGCACAATTCAGTGTTTTAATATATTTACAGAGTTGCACAACCATCACTACTGCAACTTCAGGACATCTTCATCACCACAGAAAGAAGCTCTGTGTACTGCGCATTAGCAGTCACTCTCCATTTACCCTCATTCCACCATCCCCTGGCAACCACTAATCTATTTTCTGTCTGCATGGATTGGCATATTCTGGACATTATATATAAATGGAATGATACAATATGTGGTTCTTTGTGACTGGCTTTTTTGATTTACCATCATGTTTTCAAGGTTCTTCCATCTTGTACAAGTAGCAGTAGCATGTGTCGTTCTTTCTCGTGGCTGAATAATATTTAATTGTATGACTATACCATGTTTTTGTTCATCTTGCTTATTTTCTTATAATTTGCTTATCTCACCTACAAATAAGTTACAGAGAGAAAATGCAACTAATTGAGCACTCCATTTTCGTTAGGTAGTAGCTGATTGTATTTCAATATACTGAGAAGCTAATGAGGTGAATTTTCATGCATGGTTTGTGGCAGCAAGTGCAGTTCTGTGGTGTAGAGGCAATATAATGTAGTAGGCAGATGCTTGGATTTGGTTTGACTCCTGGTCCTGCTTTATGGATGCTGCAGATTCCTCACTTTGGAAAAGAGAAATGAAGATTGCCTGTTCCTAATTTGAAAATTGGAAATCCTCCAAAATCCAAAACTTTTTGAGTGCAGACATGATGCCACAAGTGGAAAATTTCACACCTGACCTCACGTGATGGGTTGTAGTTGAAATTGTTTCATGCACAAAATTATTTAAAATATTGTATAAAATTACCTTTATGCTATGTGTGTAAGGTGTATGTGGAACATAAATTAATTTCATGCTTAGACTTGGGTCACATCCCCAAGATTATGTACATGTAAATATTTCAAAATCTGAGAAAATTTGAAATCCAACAGATTTATGGTCCTGAACATTTTGGATAAGGAATGCTCAACCCATACCTCACCTGACTCATAGAATTGTGATAATCAAGTGAGATAATGTTTATTAAAGCACTTAGTATAATATGATATGCAGACATGACATTAGTATTATATATGAGAGTTCTCTGGCCCAAACATGTCATTTGTGTTTTTTTCAGATATATACACACCCTTCCCCTCCACCACCCCCGCCACCTCCAGCAATTGTTCAAATAATGAAAATAAGTACTTTGTGAGACTTACTCTTTTCAAATTTTATGGCCTCATTTATTGAACTAACTTCCTTTTCATTGCAAGATGGAAAACATTTTTACTTCTTTTGGATGATTATGCCATTATTTGTGGATTGAAAAGAAAATTCATTCAGCAAAGCAGCTACTATGTTATATGTCAGGCATTGATGACTGAGGCAAAGTCATCGCACTATGGCTCTTACAATCTAGAGAAAATAAAAACGTTTTATAAAAGCCATGTATAATGATATAACTGTTTATGTAAAATTGTGAAACAATATAAGAAGTTAAAGGAAGGAGAGTTTGACCCTTGAAGACAGGAAATCATTTTGATCACTGCCTCCTGTTCTAACTGAGGAAGGACTCAACAAACACTGTTCAGCAGTGAGTGATGGTGAAGGTACTGGCAGGTGGTTCCCAGCACTGGGTATCTCTATACTAAAAGACTGATGAGGATTTTTAAAGATACTTCACTGAATCAAGATTAAATCTTACAATAGGAAAGGAGAAGAAAATACACTTTGAGACTTCTGTAAGATTTCTCTCCTAAAAACAGATTGATCAATGCTGTAAGCAATACCTCTGAAGAAAATTAATCTATGCTCAGCAAGGATCAAGTAAGTTTTTTTTTTAATTAATAGACTTTTAAAAGTAGTTTTAGGTTCACAGCAAAATTGAGTAGAAAGGACAGAGAGTTCTCACATACTGTTTTTCTCCACACATAAACAGTCAGGCACCAGTGTGCTAAAATAATATGATTTTAATAGATTTTTAATTTTGTAGATATTTTAAATTTTATAAATTTAATAGATTCATAATTTTATCTTTGTATTTTTCGTGATCTCTTCTACCAAAACATTAATCTTTTTTTTTTTTTTATACGTAACTTCAAATCCTTTTTTTAAATTTGGAATTAGAGTTTACAAACAAGTATTCTGACATTCATATTTTCTGATGAAATGACTTTCACTTAATTCCCAGATTCCCGGGCTATTTTTTGCTTTCTCCATCCCACCCCTACCCCTTGTTGGAATGTTAATATGTATACAGGTTGTATTTTGTTATGTAAACATTAAATCAGAAACATTCTTCAGTGCTACTGAATCTTTTTTTCAACATAATTTTAACAGCATGGTTTTACTTCATGGAAAAAAGATTGCAAATAATTGACAAGTGTTAATTTTTCAGGTAAATATAACCAGCCCTTGAAATTCAGCTCCTTGAATTTTATTAGGAACTTGACTTTTATTTTCCTTTTTGCACCATCACTATAGTGATGGAATTAAAGTCAAAACCAGCAAATTCAAGCAGATATTGCTATTTAAGCAGCTTTGATTAGAAAAGCAGAGTGGATTTACTGAAGAAATGAGATATCTGTAGATTTTATTCTACTGTCTCCTTCCCCATATCTCTGTTAATGTAATCTTTTTAGATTCAGGGAATTCAACAAGTTACTTCATGTTATCTCAAAGTAAGATTTATTTTGAGTCTATAATTACTTGCCTCATGAGAGCTTCCATTTTAAATTAATTACCCTAAAATATTTTTTACTGTTAGTAAATACCTCAACTCTCAGTGTTAACCTTTTTTTCTGCCTTTTTGTAGGGTTTCAAATCATTGATATTTTCAGATCTTATAATCTATAAGGTATGGCTTTTTAAAGCTCTGTAGTCCCATATTTTAACATAAGATGGCAGCATTGAGATAAATGTGTAGTGACACCAAGTGATTTTTAGTTATTTGGTCAGTTAGCCCATTGTAACAGAGGAAAGCTGTTCCTTTAAAGTTCTTAGAAATGTATGCCAATTCTAGGTCTTTTTGCTAACTTTCTGAAGTCACAATTGCGTAGAGTTTAGCCAGGGGTATCAGGAATCTTTTCAGTGCTAGGAATCTCTTATTGTTGAAAGATACTGGCTACTTTCTTTTTCTTTCTTTCTTTTTTTGGAGACAGAGTCTCGCTCTGTCCCCCAGGCTGGAGTGGACACAATCTTGGCTCACTGCAACCTCTGCCTGCCAGCTTCAAGTGATTCTTCTGCCTCAGCCTCCCAAGTAGCTGAGATTACAGGCGCTTGCCACCATGCCCGCTAATTTTTGTGTTTTTAGTCAAGATGGGGTTTCGCCATGTTGGCCAGGCTGGTCTTGAACTCCTAACCTCAGGTGATCTGCCCGCCTTGGCCTCCCAAAGTGCTGGGATTACAGGTGTGAGCCACCATGCTCAGCCACATACTGGCTAAATATTATTAAGTAAAAGTTTATATAACTAGCCTGACTGTATGCTGAATTCAGTTTCGAATGTCCAGCTTCTTTTTGAATAGACACTTTTTGACTATTGCTAGATTGTAGGTCTACCAAGTAGAAAATGATAAAGGGGATATCACCACTGATTCCTCGGAAATACAAACTACCATCAGAGATGACTACAAACAGCTCTATACACATAAACCAGTAAATCTGGAAGAAATGGACAAATTCCTGGACACTTGCACACTCCCAAGACTAAAGCAGGAAGAAGTTGAAACCCTGAATAGAACAATAACAAGGTCTGAAGTCAAGGCAGCAATTAATAGCCTACCAACCAAAATAGGTCCAGGTCCAGATGGGTTCATAGCTGAATTCTAC